>NC_081345.1:37435803-37735803 GCF_029784015.1 Lycium ferocissimum | reverse complement strand
AGGAATTATAGAAGCATAACACTTACTTTTCATGATTGTAGTTACCTCCCTATATATAGCCTTTTGATATTCGCGACCCTCCGAAATTTTTGTTATCTAGATTCATCGTGTTTATGAAGCATTGAGAAGAAAGCACAAAAGTTAAAACAAAAAATGATAAACAGAAAGACAAAGTCATCTACCAAATCTTTTTAAATGCCAATTGTGCGGTTTTCTTCCCTTTAATTTGTTACGGATAAAATGCTAGCTTATTAGTAGTAATTCAGATGCCATGTAAATGAGGGAACCGTAAAACTGAATAAGGGAGAGATTCTATTTTACCTTTAGCAAATTTCTTTTTATTTTACCTTAAACTTAAATGGGCTACACTTTTCTTACTAATTATTTGAATTTGTATATGTATATATATATATATATATGTATGTATGTATCGGTTTGGTTCGGGTTTTTTGGTTTAACACCAAACCAAACCAAATGTTATCGGTTTTTTAAAATTTAAAACCAAATCAAGTCAAACCAAGCCGGTTTTCGGTTTATCAAGTCGGTTTACCGGTTCGGATCGGTTTTTCGGTCTCATTTGAACACCCCTAATTGAAACACTCTTAGATATTATAAGAACTTAAGTAAATATATTAACGTGAGCGAAAAACATAATCCTAACTAATAGGAAACACCTACATAGAATTTTTTCTTCCATTGTATGATACATTTTGTGTTCAATCTTAACATAAATTCATCAATTAAAGAATAAGACCCGACACGGCTTATCTTAATTAATACTTAACGGGATTGAGCCTCCATATTCATGAAATTTTGGGTTCAATAATTGGGTTTCATTTAGGTTGAAATTGTTTTCCTTAGATTTCATTATGTGATTAAGATAAGGTTTATTATAATCCAGTATATTACTTAGTTATTTCCTTCAATAATTACTTAGTATATACTCCATCTGAACTCTAGAGAAATGAATTAATGATGTAAACCCCCACTAAGGCAGAGTTTTCAAATCAATTTAAGACAAATTTTCCTCTCTTTACACAATCCACTATAGGAATTTCTTGTACAAAGCCTAACTTGGGGAGTTCCTTCCACCAACTATTTGAACAACAACCAAGTGAAGTAGTCAATTATTTTATAATCAACTTGATTGACTTCCAATTGAAAATTATTATCATATTTATAATTACCATTCATATTGCACACGAAATAGGGAAGATGTTAGCTTTGTTTATTTTTTCCCTGCCATCCTAGAGAAGTAGGAGGGCTTGAGGGTTTTAAAAATAGAAATATGATAATATATTAGACAAATTATGCAGAAATTTATACGACCTCTCCACCAATTAGAAAGAGTTTATCTCTTTTCTGTAATTTCTTTATTTATATTTCAAACTTTTTTTTTTTCTTCCAAACACTAAGGAGTGCAAGCAAGGGTAGGTTTAAGAAATGGTAGGTAAAGCTCATTTTGAATTTAAAAGTAATTTAAAAGGTTTTCGTGAAAGTTTTCAAAATGATCATGTCTTTATGGCATCATCTTTGAGTTCACCAACTATATTGTGAAGAATTGTGCATCACGAAAACTCAATAATCCAAACCTTTTCACACTTTAGGCGGAAATTGTCAATATATACATAGCCGTCCAAAATTTTCAAGAAGGTTTTACTTTTTTATATATCCACGATGTAAAGAATTTTAATAATATTAGGTTTATATATTAAGTATAAATAACTTCCATCGCAAGTTTGACTGGTATCTGAAAAAGAAGATCAACCCCAAGCTAAGTTCCACTTTATTGAACTACGTACATTAGAAGTGTACAATTTTTTAAACTTATCAGTGTAAATAATTTTTTTCACATTATCAGTGTAAATAATTTACTTTTTTTTAAAGGCATCAAATAAAACCAGAACTTTTTCCGTTTGAAGTGGACAGGTTCATTTGTTGGCCATCAAAATTAAGATGTCATGGTGTTAACTGTTAAGTGTTAACCATCATCAACAACTTTGATTAGAACTATTACCATCTTTTTGGTAGCTAACTAATTGCTATAGACCTATTGTACTTTCTTTTATTTTAAATTGTGTGTTCTATTATGATCCAAACCTAACTCATTAGTAGTCACAGCTGAAGATTGAAAATGAAATGAAAGTTCTTTCGATTTTAAAGAATTTTTGAACTCTAGACATGTATCTCTCATAAGGGTGGTTGTGATTATTAAACATATATAATAATATAATAAAATAAGTGGCCGACTTAATGTATGGTTGGAGATTAGCAAATCACTTTACTTAACAATAATCAAGGATAATATCTTGTTTATTTTCGAGTCCGGAACCAAAATGACTCCAAAAACGTGCTTTTGAACCAAAATGCCCCAACAAAAAAAAAAGGTGACAAAACTACCTTTAGCGCAGTAAATTACTACGCTAAAGAACCCCCCCCCCCCACTTTTTTTTTTTTTTGGTTAACCCCTCTTTCTTTATACTTTTTAACGTACTTTGACCATAGATTAATCATGCTTGGGAGCCCGAAACTTCAATATTTTGTATAGAACCCTACTTATTTTTGTGCGATTAATAAGGTAGGCTCAATACATCAAGGATAAGCAAAACTTCGGATTGCCGTTTTAGTGGTTAAAAAGTGCTTCAACTCCATTTTTGTTTGAAGACTTGGTGTCATTAGCTTTAAGTTCTTTATGATTTAGGGTTTAGATTTAAGTGTACTATTTTTTAGTCAAAATTGCAGCATTCATACCAATCTCAAAATAATTAAATTGCATCATTCATAACAATATGAAAATACTTAAACTTGTTCATTAATAACAAACCCAAACATTTTAAAATACAATCATCAAAGAAAGAAAAAATTTAAACAATATTCATCAATTAATGCCCTTGAGTTGATCTTCCGCCACCACCGCGAGATGTGCCACCACCACTAGATCTGCCACCACCACGAAAGTTTCCTCCACCACGAGAGGTACTTCCACCGCGAGATGTAGTTTGACTATCATGACCAACATAATTGCAAAATGAGCATTTTCGAGTGTATCTCCCTGGTGGAACATCCATTTCATTATGAATACGGGAGTATGCTTTCTTTTTGAATTTACGGATATTGCTTTATTTGCAACCATTGAAAATGGAACCAGTGGCCAATAACTCTCACTACCAAGTAGGTCGAACCTTCCAGCATATGTTTTTGTATAATTTTGAACTATATATTCCTCAGCCATGTACAGGGAGGCGTTCTTTCCCATTGCGATAAAACACTTGAAGGAATGGGGGCCTATGGCATGTGATATGATTGCCACTTGCCACGTATTAATGTGTTCTTGGAATCTCACAAATTGTGTGACGTTACCTCCTTTACCTTGGTGCACACTTTTTGTGAGTTCAAATATGCGCTTTGCGTAGTTGTACTCCATCCGGTCGTGTTGCTGAGCTTGAAATTTGTGGTACTCGAACACTTTTGATGGTTTTGGCATCCATCTTAGACCTTCTGCCACAAATGCTTTGGCCTCTTTTGATCTATTGACGAATCGCTCCACAACCTGCTTAAAATTCATTCTCACCATTGCGGTGACGAGTGGTCCCCATGCAGATTTCAACAAGCCATTGAATGAATCAAAGCTGTTTGTTGTCAGCATACCCCATCGCCTACCTTCATCTTGGTGTAATGTCCATTTATCTTTATCAATTGCATTCAACCAGTGGAAGGTTTCCTCATCCGCCCGCCTAATAATGTCTATCCGAGTATCTGGGTGAAACTTATTCTCCGATGCTATTGCAAGACACCCACATCCAATTGCAAAAATGCGGGCTTCGATATGCCTTTTGAAAGTTTGCCTTCAAATGCCTTAAACAATAACGATGATAGGCAAAGGCGTCACCCCCTACAAATTAAACATATTGTGCAATATGCCAAAGATTTACCCGATATAACACATATTCCCATTCGATCCTTAATAACGTATTACCTCAAGTAGTCCAAAAACATACCCCACATACTAATGCTCTCATTAGCTGCAATTGCAAAAGCTAGAGGGAATATAGCTCCATTTGCATCCATTCCAAGCGCAATTAGCGACTTTATGTCGTATACCCCGCACACGTGTTCCATCTATTGATATTACGGGACGACAATGAGCAAAACCATCGATGCATGATTTGAATGCTCAAAACACAAACTCAAAAATATTACCGGGCACACCAAGCTTCGATTTGAGGTTCCATTCAACAACAGTACCAGGGTTGAAGTGTTATAGAGCCATCATGTGTCTCGGAAACTTCTTGAAAGAGCCCTCCCAATTGCCGTAGACTATCTCATGTGTACCCCTACGCCCAAGATATGCCTTCTGCCTACTAACAGTTTTGCGATATACTTTCAGGACGACTGTAATACAATCTTTAATAGGGAACCTGAATAAGTTGAAATATCAGCATATAGTAATGAGGAACATCGTATTAACATCAAAATTAAAATAAACTTAGGCGAAGGGGATACCTTGGGCTTTTTCCAATGTCTCCAACTAACACATGAGCAATCATATTGGTATCTAGATTGCAATGATCATCTTCGAGGTCACCCATATCACAAGTGTGCTTTGTGTAGAACTTTGAAATAGTCCACATCTTTTCAGCAGTCTCCTTACCACGGAGCATCCATTCGCAACCTTGATATTTTCGCTTGCAGACCAATCGCCAAAGTTTTCGTGTGGAATCGTCAACTTTGAACTCCCTCATCCCCTGGATGCAATAAATCTTAACGAACCACTTTGCAATGATTTTTTCGAGTTCAAAATCATGCCTTTTTCAATACGAGCCTTTTGTTTTACAAGATCCACTGGCTCTTTCCACAAACTTCGCCAAATATGATCAGCATCCCTAGTAAAGACAAAGGCATCTGGGCGATCTTGAAAATGATCAAGATAGGGATCTCATTGGAATGCCACTGAACAGCGGTCGACTTTTGCTGTTCAAATGGGTGTTGTGAATTCGGCTCTTCCCCGGCGCGTGTGACTATTCATCATGTCTTGCAAAATGCTCTAGTTGATATTGAGGATTATTTCCAACCTGAACCTCATCCTCACTTTCTTCATCTTCACTTTCCTCCGCATTAGGTATTTCCTCACTATCACTCGATGATATCACTATATAATTCGGATAATCGGGACCATCCATAGTAAGTCTTTGCCTATAATTTGGTGAAACCACCACATTCTCCCTACATAAGGAAGTAGAGTATTTTAACTGCTACACATCAAATAATACTATTGATGTAAAAAAAAATAGACGCACCGATAATAATCAACATCACCGAAACTTGCGGAAGGACCATCGTTTTGAGTAGTTGTATAGGCTGAGGATGTTCCAACCTGATTCATCCATTCTGATTGAGAGGACTGTCCTATATGATCCATATCAGGTGTATAACCCCTAAAAAATATAATCAACATCATTAGTAGCATTCAAGTACCACTACACATAATAATAATATAAATGGTGACTATTTACCACTGCCCATCAAATTGCTGACTTAAACTATCCAGAGTCATTTAGCTCGTCAAAATGCCATCATAAGTACTCATGTCAGGGTAATTGTGTTCATAAGTAGGTTCCACTTGAGTGACTTCGGCTCGAATTCTAGACGGGGCTTCCCGACGAGGTCTATTTTGGTCTTCCCGAGGAGCTAGCCATGAATTCAAGTCGATTAATGAGACCTTTCTATGTACATTTCAAGGACGTTTAAAGTTATGCATTCCCTATAATCATATTCAAATAATCCGTCAAAGAACCATCGTCTTGAATGTACCTAACGTCCATAACTAGTTACACCTTGCGGCGTAAATGACACTTGATATCTTCCAATTATATTTAAATCAAAATCACTCCTACTAACTTGTAGTCTATTACAAGGCTTGGAGTAGTTTTGAGAATTTTAAGTCAAGTGGAAACTTAACATGGTATTTTGGGGGAGAATCATAACGCAAATTATTTTTCTCGAATATAATTTCTCCGTCCCAGAATAAAGAAACTCTAATTTTTGGAACATCTTCCTTTTTTTTGACTAATTTAGAAGGAGTACAAAATGTAAAAGTTGGATGAAACATAGAATTTTTTCTTTCATACAAAATCTGTATTAATAAGGTTTGAAGTTTGAATATTCAACCAACACATGCATGCAATTAGTGTGTCTTGCAGTGTTACGTCAAATCAAATTAAGTACGGAGTGTTACATAACACATGAATTAACCGCGTTATGTCAGTGGTGGCAGAATAGCGCAGTAAAATACTGCGTTATGTCAGAATAACGCAGTAAATTACTGCATTATATATGTATAGCGCAGTAAATTACTGCATTATTCTGACATAACGCAGTATTGTACTGAGCTATATCACTGCACTGTGTTGTCACCCTTAACTGTCATACGGAAAAACGTCATAATTCGAATCAAACTTTCGTTTTCATGCAACAAGTGTTATATAACGTAATTTGATGAATAACTACCAACCACAAAAAAATGAGTTACTATGTCATTTTTTGACCAATTTAGAGATATTAGTCGTGTTATGTCATTCTCTCTATGAGACATATTCGACTCAATGGATAGGACATAGGAATTGGGTGAAGATTTTGAATACTCGAACAACCCGAACGAGAGATACAACCAACGTTACAACAATATGATGACAGAGGAGTGGAATTGGCGTGTTAGGGAGGCTGCAGCACTGGAGCAAAAGTTAGCGTCAGTAGGGCTTAAACGCCCAAAAAAACGTGCTATGTCAATGCCTCGTGGAACTCCACAAGAGTTTAATTTTGCTCTTAACCGTTTTCGTAAAGAGAACAATCGGATGCAAATGCATTACCTTAAGGTAGAATATGGTGTACATGGTAGCACAAGATTTAGATCCAGGTGGGATTCGGACTGTGAGATGTCCATGAAAATTAATATTTTTTTATATAAAGTAAGTAGGTAGGGTCGTATAACTACCCCCCCCCCCCCCTCCCTCCCCCCAACTAAGGGTACATGGGGGTTCGCTATTATATAAGTAACCCTTTCTATTGTTATTAGACTACAATGTATTCAATGTTGAGTAGTAGAAACACAACTTGGTCTTTACTCCTTCCAAAAGAACCAAATAGCAGTGATGATGAGAGTTCAAATCATAGCAGTTTTTCGAGTGATAACAGTGATTTCAAACTAGACGAGCTAAATCTCCACCTTCTTATAGAGCGTAATGATAATTTCTGCAGTGTGAAATATTCAAATCCGCGAGAATATTATTGCGGTTTACGCCGATAATGGTCACATCGGCTTGCCGAATCAGAACGTCTTATTCGTGACTTGAAAAATCTCAACGCTCAAATCTCAACAAGGTACTCAATAAACATGTCTCGAGTAGGTCCAGAAACTCGCGAGCTTGCTAGACAAAGGATTCGAAAAGAAAACAACAGAATGCTAGCAAGACGATTTAGATTTTACATGCTAAAGTTGGCCGAAGAACAAGCATCATCAACCGGTAGAGAACTAATATCTACTGAAAAAAGATGTGTCTTAAGAAACCGCCAATATTTTTCTGAGGACGATATTGAGGACTTATATTCTGATGATGATTAAGAATATTGTGATTTTAGTTTTAAGTTTAATTTATGATGATGTTGTTATTTTGAAGAATATTAGTATGTTTAGTTTTTCATCAACTCAAGGGCATGAATTGATGAATGTATTTTAAGTTTTTTCTTTTTTGATGATTGTATTTTTACTACTTTCGATTTATTATTAATGAACAAGTTTAAGTATTTTCATAAGGAACTTAAAGCTAATGACACCAAGTCTTTAAACAAAAATGGAGTTCGAGCACTTTTCAACCACTAAAATGGCCGTCTGAAGTTTTGCTTATCCTTGATGTATTGAGCCTGCCTTATTAATCGCACAAAAATAAGTAGGGTTCTATATAAAATATTAAAGTTTCGGGGTCTCGAAGCACGATTAATCTATAGTAAAAGTACGTTAAAAAGTGTAAAGAAATAGGGGCTAACCAAAAGAAAAAGAAAAAAAAGGGGCCCTTTAGCGCAGTAATTTACTGTGCTAAAGGAGTTAACGTCACCGTTACAGTTAACTCCTTTAGCGCAATAAATTACTGCGCTAAAGGTAGTTTTGTCACCTTTTTTTTTTTTTTTTTTTGGGGGGGGGGGTATTTTGGTTCGAAAGCACTTTTTTTGGGTCATTTTGGTTCTGGACTCTTTATTTTCCAGGCTTAATTATCACGGATAAGATCTTGTCATTTTTGTTTAAGACTCCTCCATTAATTGGTATCTTCTTTTAAAAGTTATTTCCCCCCATTTATTAGGTCCATGAATAATTTATTAAGTAAAACTGACTTGGCATAACTTACATTATTACCTATTTATGGAACATAACTAAACTTTACAATAATTATATTTAATAGCTAAAATATAATATATTTACTTCCTATAGCTATCACTTTTTTACCACTCATCTGATAACTTTCCACACCCCTAAATTTAAGCAAAAAAAAACGTCCCTCTCTCCTATCCCCTAAATACACGCCATTATGCCCAATATCCCTTAATTTCCTCCAATTTCAAATCGACTTTATAATAGTTCAACTTCCTTGTTTATCTCTAATTAACTACTCATTAATTTCACTCATAATTCAAATCTAATTCCCAAAAAAGGTAAGATTCTATACTGATTTTTACGTTTCAACATGTATTTAACCTATATTTTCGTTTTTTTTTTTTCGTTACTTCTTGAATTTTCAATTCCTAATGTTTTGGATTAATATTTTAATAGTTGTTTTTCATATATATATTTTGGCTATATTTTAATTGTATTTTGATTATTATGTTCAATATTACTTATTACGGTTTCGTTGACTATATTTCGGATATATTTTTCATATATTTTGACTATATTTAGAAAAATTTCAAAAAATAAAAAAAAAAAAAAGTTACGGTGAAAACGTTGTTACCTCAATTATGAACTCAATTATGACTATATTTTGGCTATATTTTTAATTGTATTTTGATTATTATGTTCAATATTACTTATTCTGGTTTCTGTTGACTATATTTCAGATATATTTTTCATATATTTTGACTATATTTTTCAAAATTTCAGAAAAATAAAAAAAATAAAAAAGTTGCAGTGAAAACGTTGTTACCTCAATTATGAACTCAACTTGAATTCGATATTTCAATAGATGAATTCAAATATATATTCGTCGTTTAAAACGAGCTCTGTTCACTGGTTTGATATTGTTATTTTTCAAAGTTTTTTGATGAACTAGTTTTTGAACCTTTTTTTTTTTTTTGTTAAAAATATGAATGTACTTTTTGAATTCAATTTTTTTTTTTGAATTTGTTAGCTGTTTGAATGAGATATGAGATCAGATATGGAATGGGAGGACATTTGCATGAATCAGGGAACATTAAAAACTGATTTTAATTTAAATTGGAATAGATTTTGTTTCCATAAATATAGCACTTTCAGTTTTCTCAGCGTGTGTATTTCCGTTATATTTATCCTATATTTAAGTCGACGCGTCTACTAGCTAAATATAGGTCCTCCAGCTACGAATTGTAAATGTAGAACATGTAGTTATAGGTTGTTAGAAGGAGCTAAAAGATAGTTATTTGTGAAAATTTTACATTTATTAAAACAACTAAGAATATAAATGATGTGAAACTCTCCTTGCAATTGTTATAATTAATACTTATAAAAGCAGTTATTAACAATTCTTCAGATTAGTTTTTGTATAAATGTTTTCAGTTAATTCCACCAAGCGTCTTTATTTTTTGGAGTGAAGACTAGTTCATTTGGTAACTCCCTGCCTTCCACGGTTGAAATAAGGGATCAACTTAATATTCCTTCCCTTTCTAATTTCCCCTCCGCGCCTCTTTAGGGGTATCTGGTAGCTGGTTTGGAGGTGAGTTATGCAGGCACTAAATTCTGCATAAGTAATATCGTATTTGGTAATTGGTTAAAAGGCAAATTATTCATCTATAAAATTAATATAGTATTTGGTTTGCAATTTAGCAACCCGCATAACTAATACATGCGTAAGTTATCAATGAATCTATGTATTATTTTATGCAAGATAGAAAGTGGAATAACTAATATATGAATAACTAAATCTTACATAACTAATTCCTGCATAAATAATACTATATAGATTTCCTCATAACTTATACACGTATAACTAATACCTGCATAACTCTAACCAACTACCAAACGACCAATTAAATATAATAAAAAAATTAAAAAGAAGTAGGTAAGGGGCTAATATAATATGGGATTCTATCACTATAAGCAAGACTAGATAATAAATTGAATTCTAGTAAAGTAGAGTGAGGTTTATGTAGTCAATTTTAATTAAACGAAAATAAAAGGCTGAAATGTCGTCAATGGTTCGGACTATTTGTTTGTATCTGACTGGTCAAGAATCAAGACATACACAAGGCATGGTGGATGGCGTCAAAATGTAGTAGTCCTAATATTATTAACAAAAAGCAAGGGGTTTTTATCATCAGGCATTATAAAGATTAAAGGCATGTCTCCCTCCAACTACCACACAAATTTGAGGAAAATGATTTACGATCAATTCCTCTCACCAACCCTGTAGTGAAATAAGACGTTCCCACAATTAAATCAATAATATAGAGGAATCGAAACAAAATGGAAAAGGCAAAAAATTCAATGAATTAATAATTTGAAGACGTAATCTAAACCTTCTAAGTATTAGTAAAGTGAAAAATACAACATTGTGAAAACTTAGGATGTATTGCCATTTACACCTACCTAGCATTTTGACCCAAAATCCCCGAGTGTCATAGTTAAAACAAAGACAAAGCTATTATTTGCAAATTATGAATTTAGATTCTTTTAGTCACTTTGAGTTATTAATATTTATACATATCAAATAAATTAAAATTTTAAAACAAATATAAAATTTAAATAAAAAAATTATTGCATTATGCCGAATTCGTTTTCTACTCTCTAGGTACGCTCCTAAGTCAAATCATTTACAAAGTAGAGGGAGGGAGGAATTTTTCTGAATAAAAGAAGACCAACATGCCCTTTGGGACACGACATGAAGGTGAATAAGTCAAGAAAAAGTGGTTGAGGAATGAATATTACACGAGTGGGCAAAGAGAAACAAGAGGAGCAACATAAGCAGCCAATAAAAACTCAAAGGTCAAAGCTAATCATATTCATCATTCCCACCTAACTTTCCAAGTCTTTTTTTAGGAGAAAAGACCATAAATAGTCCAGTATCTAAGAGAGTAGATCTAAAATGATCCCTTAATTATATACTTATCGATTTTAGTTCTTTAACTATTCAAAAACTTATCAAATTTAATCTCCGTCTATTTTTTATACAAACAACATACAAACCCATAAACCTCCGCGAGATTAATGTTAAACCATTCCTCAAACCAACAATTAAAGAGTAAATATTACCTCTAAAATGCGATAGTTCTCAACAACAACAACAACAACAACAATACCCAGATTTGAGAAGAGTAAAACGTACGACGACCTCTGGTTTTGATAGAAGAAATCATTTATAACACCTTCCCTCAATCCCCTTACTTACTCGATAATCTGGTTGAATTATCCCACATCGGTGGATAAGCGGCAAATGTAAAACCTCAAAACCATAATCATAGAAGATGAAATTTTTGAAAACGCTATGTTAATCCCCTTACCAACCCGACAGTGAAACAACATCCCGAAAAAATTGGATCAAGGCAAAATAAATTAATGAGCAAACAATTAAATGGAATTAAACTTAAATTGCTTGTGTTTTTCCTCTTTCGGAAATATAATTACAAATAAAAGAAAATAATAATAATTTGTTCATTTCTCAATTTGTTACTCTTCCCTAGAAGGACACCATGGAGTCATGTCCATGGGATAACTACCCAATACCCTCAAGAAAGACGTAAATTCCTGAACTTCAGCCAATGCATTTTGTGCCCTTACATCCGCCATTGACGCTTCAAAATCCACATAAAACATGTATTCAAAATGCTTTGCAGTCCCCACATTTGCATCATCAACCAACCTAATCGGACGGTTACGATGTGGCCTCGACTCGATCTTCGTTAAGCTGATATTTCGAAACGCAAAAGCTGATAACACTTTGAACAACACGCTCGTTCCTTTATCGTGTGCGAAAACAATGCTTGTTTTGAACGGACGATCAGTTCGTGGAATTATCGGTTCACGCGCTAGCATAACGAAGCGCGTCACGTTACTTGAATCGTCCTGGATTCCTTCCTCTAAGATCTGTAAACCGTATAATTCTGCGGCGCGTGCGGATGCAATCGCGGCTGTATCGCGTAAATTGTTGGCGGCGATGTATTCTGCTGCTCCGGCGGTATCGTCAACTGCTTCACGCGCTACATTTAAGCCGAGATTTGTGAGAGTGAGTTCACACTGAGCTAAAGCTTGTGGATGACTTATAACTCTTGTTAAATACTCTTTACGAACACCTGGAAGTGCTAACAGACAGTGATGAACGGGAAGTTGAACTTCACCGACTATGTGAAGACGATGACGGAGAAGCAGATCGTAATTACGATGAATTGAACCTCCGAGAGAATTCTCAACAGGAAGTACAGCACGATCTGCAATCCAAAGCTCAACAGCTTGAAACGCAACTTCAAATTGATCGCAAGGAATAGCTTCACAATTCGGATAAGCTTTTCCGGCAGCAGCTTCACTGTACGCGCCAGGTACGCCTTGGTAAGCCACGCGCAGCGTTGAACCGTGCATAGGTGCAGGTGATAGATCAGTAATTGTGAGCGGTTTAGGTAGATTATTATCGATAGGAACGAGATCTAGAGTTTTGTGACCGTTCACAACAGTGATTTCACCAGTTTTCTCAGTATCCTGTTGTGAAACAACTTTGCTAGCTAGAATAGCGCAAGAGCTTTGCCAATCTGCTCGTGACGCGCCGACGTGGCCAGCGAAGTTGTTAATCGCCACAGTACTCGCGTTAGTATTGGCTGAGTCAACCCGGTAACCGCATTGGATAACGAATCGAACCGGGTTGAACCGATTGGTTTGACCCGGTGGCGGTGTTTTCCGGATTAAGGATTTGAGAGTTATACCAGATGACGGAGTAATGGAATGCATTTTGAATTAATTTCGTTTTCGAGGGGGTGAATTGAAAGTAATTTATAAATTTAGGGACGAAACTAGGAAAGATGAGAGCAAGTTGAAGCTTGTATGTTCTCTTTAGGAAAGGAACGTGCAAGCTGAGAAAGGAAAGAAGGGAAGGGGGTATATATATTAGAGGGGGCAATGGTGGGTGATGATGATTATAGACTTGAGAAAATGGTGGTGTGCTGTGGTAGTTCGGTCAATCGTTACCTACTCCCTTTTCTCTTTTCTTCCTCTCTTACTATTTGTCTCTCTATATATACATATAATAATATATTATTAATTTTTCTGTACTTTATGTTCATATACTTACACGTTTGTGTATAATAAACTAAAATCCACATCTATAAGAAGATGGACCTCACATGTAACTTAGTAATCTAGTACAACTACTATATGTATAGACGACCACATTGGTATTGCCTTTTCTTTTTTTCTTGTGTGGTAGCAACGGATTGACAAAGCGTGTAACATTTTGAATTTAGGTACTCACAATCATAATTGAATAACTGAGGTGTTGTATGCTAGCAACGGATTAACAAAGCGTGTAACATTTTGAATTTAGGTACTCACAATCATAATTGAACTTTGAATTCTAAATTTCGGATCCAACATTTATTGTTTTCCCTTTTTAATTCAATAATAATAACCTTGCCTAGTTCCAAATAAATTGAAATCGGTTATTAAAATAAATTACTGATCATATTTTTATTCAAACTTATCTTATGTCATCTAAAAGTAAATTCATCTTGAGTAAGGAAGAACAATGATAAAAGGTTTGAATTGTTAGAATCTCATTGTGTACACACAAGTGCACATAATGATGTAACCAAATAGTAGTAACAAACCGGGTAGTTAAAGGTGATTCTAGGTTGTTGAGATTATTTATTAATGGAAAGTGATTCAAGCATTACTTAGTCGTGGTTAGAAAGTTAAAAGCTTAGAAGTGGTAAAGGTAAATGAGAAGGGCCTTGAGAGAGAAAGAAGTTTTTTTTTTTTGATTAAAGGAGCAAAGGGCATGCGAAAACTACATTTACGGGTCCTTTCTTTTCTTTTCTTTTCTTTTTGTTATAAAAGAGTGTAATAGCAGTATTATCTTTTTCTTTTTGTTTAACCTAAAATAACCATCTTCGCTCATCAAAATAGTACAAAGAGGAAATTTATCAGTATTCACCAAAAAGATGTGACTTTATAATTTTGATTTTATGACATAATATTAATTTATTATATTTTAAAAAAAATTATTGGTTCAGAATTTTATATTTATTAAAATTTTAGTCATTCCAATATATAATATTATGTTCAGTTAATTCATATTACATAAGGTTTGTCTACTCCGATAAAAAAAACATCCGATTATAATACGACGTTGCTTTAATGGCTCGATATGAAAAACATCATCAAACAAATATGAGAGGGAGTTAATTGCACTAAACCTCAAACTTGGAAAGGAGTTAAATGCACTACACCACAAACTTAAGGGCAAAGTTAATGAAGTTGGATAGAAATTAAATTACTAGGAGTTTTAACTTTTCAACAAGTATCTTGTTAGGGAGGAGGGGAAGAAGAAGTGGGTAAGCGACATCTGTCAATATTTGAGTGGGTGAAATTTTACTCTAAAGGAAGGTTTACATTTTCAAAGGCGAAGGACAAGGCTTGTTGAGTTCTTGCCAACGTTTGCAAGTGAAGGCGTCTAACTACTTGCGTAAACAAAGCTTTCCTTTTCCATACACATAGGCATTTCATTTTCATTTGATATGATTTTTCCACCTATGGTCCAGAAGGAAGAGGTTGATTTTTAATGCTTCATAATTGTTATTTTAGTTTTATGATTCTTTTTCACTAGAGATCACGAGTCAGAAATGAAATAAGAAATTTGTTAATAAAATACATGAAATCTTTGTAAAATCACTTTGTTCTATTCAAATTGTAACTAACATATTACATGGGACATTATTCATCCGAGAGCTATACTCTTTCTTAGGAGAAAGAATGCTAACCGACCACTATTTTTAACTAATGAGCAGTCATCGTATATATTCAAGGTATATATCAATTTATGTTAAAAAGAAAAAAAGATCAACGTGTGGTTCTCCACATAATTTGAACAACCAATATGCCCCACCTAGGCCCAGAATCGTTATTTTGCATCCTTACCTACACCCAAATGCCCCGCTAAGGCCCCATCTCTTCCGTATTCTGGAATTTCATCGAAAATCATTAATTCTCTATTAATGGATATAAGAAGTCTTGGTAAAAACTACGTACAAATACCTTAAACTAATCAGAGCTGCAGATGGTGATGATCTTAGAAATGCATGTTTCAAATATACATAAGTGCAAGTTTCTAATTTTTTCATATTAGTCCTTCCATAAATTGTAGGTGCACGTCCTCTGTTTAGGCCAACTTGCTCTAGATCCTTTTTATTCCTGGATAAGCTTTCGGGGGAGCATGGAAAATATATCTGTTTTTGATTAATAAGAAGTTGTCCCACCTGACTAAACTAGACATGATGATGATGATGATGTCCTTATTATTAGCTAGGTTGTCATTTTTTATCTTTGTGTGTGTTTTATGTCATGTACGTGTTGGTTTGCCTATACACAAAATGTGTTGGTGCATCGCATGCAGGGGCAAATGTATGTATAAAAAATGGGTTACCTGAATTCATGGTCACCCGACTAATGTATATTATGTATATAATTTTTAAAATATATCTAATATTAACTTAAGGAACACATAGTCAAACTGGACCGAGTGGAGCACTGATTAAGTGTTGGGTTTAATCCAAGATTGGCCTTTAATGTTTTTAATATCTTATCTTAAAAGCAATGGTGCACCCATTCTCTTGAAATTCTGAATTCACCTCTAATCGCATTGTACCTCGTAGTTGTATGTAGGAATTAGTGATGCTTCAAATTAAACTCCAAATTGACTTTTGAGAAAAGCAGTGTAGGAAAACAATACGAAGGTGTTGCTAGTATTATTAAACCTTTTGTTCTTTTTCTTTCCTAAAGCTTCCACCCTTCTTGCTTAAACACTTTACTTTTCTCATGGTGCTTTAAACTTTAAAGAGAGGCATAGATGAAAATATAATTACTCGCTCTGTTCCAATTTATGTGCTGAAGCTCGATTTTGAGGGTCAGACGAATTATTTTTTTATCACAATTTTTTCATATGTTTTCTATTTATTTTTTGAATTATTAATTATTGTAACTTATCATACTTTTTATGTAGTTTCTAAAAATATATATTTTATTTCGAAAAACTAAAAGATACTATATATATCCAAATATACGACCAAAACTAAGAAGTTTGAATAACATAAAGCAAAAGTGTCACATAAATTGAGATAAATGCAGTAATATATATGAGGATACTAGAGTGTCAGCAATTACGAATATATTAAAATGAGCTGACTACTCCCTCTGTTTCATATTAAGTGGTACTTTTAGCTTGGGCACTCCCTCTAAAAAATATAGTTACTCCTAAAAGTAAGAAGTGTTTTTGTTTACTTACTTTTAATTATATAGTATCTATTTAATAATTACATAAAAACTCATTTATCTAAATATGGATAACTTTTAAAAAAAAAAAATACAATTAATACCTTATTGATTATGTGAAACACAAACTTATTTTCAACAAAATATAAAAAGTAACAACCACACTTAATATGAAATGGAGGAAGTGTATAGTACTCAATATATTTGGTGGGTTCTATATTACTAGTATAAATTTATCAGATTATAAAAACACGGTTGTTAAGAGTTGTTAATTGACTATTAAAATTTCTTTAGCAGACACAAATGTTTGGTCACTTTGCCGTTTCCTTTCCTTTTCTAGGACCATTCTTTTAAGCTAGAGTCTCTTAACATATTATAAAATGTTCCACAACGTGTCCAATGGGTCAAAACAGCATCAAATTTCAATCCCCGCTTTGGATTAAATTGACTTGGAGACAACTTCTAGGAGTTTGCTTAGCTTTTTAATTGACACTTCTTTTTTGTCAAGTACTGAGACTTCGGTGGACGCTCTAGAATATTGATATTAATTATTTTCCTTTATTTTCTTCTTAAAACCCACAATTCTAAGGATCACCTGGAAATTGCTTCTTTAATTTTCAGAAATCAAGATATCAGAAGAGTAATGTCGCATTTTATTTTGATATACGAACATTAATTGGCAGTACGCTACGCAGTATGCCCATATTCTTGTAACATATACTAGTTGTAGCTGTAAAATTAATCAGACTTTGAAGAGTGTACATGCAGGTGAAATTTAGATACAGGATGGGCAGCCTGATCCCTAAAAAAGAACATTTAATTGGTTTTAACCTCACATATACTCTATATAGCTACTATTTTTTTTAATTATTATTGTTGTTACTATTTGTTTAGTTGGATGGAAAGAAATTCTATGGAAATCGATGATCTTTTGCGTAGTAATAATAATAATTATCCGATTAAGTACTCATTCTAGTACAACTTGACCGTTTAAGAAGAATCGAATCATACATTTGAATACATTATTCTACACGAGAAACTTGTGTTTGGTATGAAAGAAAATGTTTTCCGCCAAAAATGTATTCCGAACAATAAGTTATTTTGTTACTTAGATTTTGGATGTTTGATAATTAAACAGCAAATAGTGTCTTAAAACATTTATGTATAATCTAGCGAACACCATGAGGGTGGGTGATGGGCTGAGTTGTGGGAGGAGACAGTGACTGTGAAATGTTAGTACTTAAGCAACTTGTTTTCTCTACTTCTATAAGTGAAATCATTTTTTTTATTTTTAAGAAACTTATTTTCCTAAAAAAAAAATATTTTACACTAAACAGGAGAAAATCGAATAAATATTTTCCTTCATGCCAAAACACTATAGTAGCAGCAGCTCGTTCAAGTGGTAGCAAGAAGAGTACAGGTGCGGCACTTGTTGAAACTGTCTAACAAGTAACATGTGATCATGTGACCTCATTCAAACAACCAACAACAAAAAACAAGTAATATTAAGTATGATCTCATTCAAACAACCAACAACAAAAAACAAGTAATATTAAGTATTCTTTCTTGGCGCCCTTTCCTTTCTAATCTGTCTAAAAAAGAATGTCATCTTTTTATAATTAGAAACAACTTAATTATAAAATTCTCCTTTATCCTTAATAAAATAATCATAGCCACACAAATGTTTAGAGTTTGTTTTAGACCACGATTTTTAAAATCTTTCTTTCTTCTTAAATTTTATACCAAGTTACAAGGTGCCATGTAAATTAGGACGAAAGGAATACTTAATATGTACGGAAAAGGGCCAAAATTACCCCTGAACTTTGAAAAATAGTTCATCCATACCCTTCGTTATACTTTAGGGCCAATTATACCCTTCTAGCCTACTTGTATGGGTCAATTATTATATCCAATAAAGCATTCGATGCGTATCCTCATCTTCAAAATTATTTTACCCTCAAATAATTTTTACTCACTAAAATAACTTAATCCGACCGAATTTTTTTTTCAAAGAAAAATAATACGGAATTATTTTTATATTTTTTTTGGAAAAATTATCCGTATTATTTTTGCTGAAAAAAAAAAAATTCGGGTCGGATTGAGTTATTTTAGTTAAGTAAAAAATTATTTGAGGGTAAAATAATTTTGAAGGGCTAGGATGATGCCACGTGGCAACTGTAGATGTGTAAGATAATTGACCTCATAAGATAACTCAGAATGGATAATTGAATTCTAAAGATAACGAAGCGTAGTTAACGAACTATTTTTCAAAGTTCAAGGATAATTTTGGCCCTTTTCCGTAATATGTATATGTCGGCACTTACTTTTGCAAATTAATGATGAAGTTCACATGGTTTAGATACATAAAATATAAGAAGATTCTGAAGCGAGGAAAACGTGAAAAGCTATCGATACTTATTGCACATTTCAGGAAGTTCAGAAAAGAAATACATCAATTATTGAATGGATGATTACATTTTCGTAGGATCTAAGAAATTTAGTATCGTTGGGCTACAAATTAACTTTTATTTTGTTGGTGAGGGTTCGAATCCCCATGTTATAATTTCATTCCTCATTTTTCCTTCTCTTACCCCCTATGTAAAATTAAAAAACGGATGCTTACATTTTCGGAAATCAAGAAGAAAGCTCTTTAAATTAAATATTTATGTTTTAAATAGAAAACTTTCCACGTATATCATATAAATTCTATGCCTTTTAACTGAAAAATAATGCTCCACTAAGTAGGCGTTTGACCATCAATTTTCAAACCATGATTTCAAATCAGCGTTTGGTCATCAATTTTCAGTCATGGTTTGAAACCTGGTTTGAAACCAAATCATCCAAAAAGCATGGTTTGGGGTTTGAAATCATGGTTTCAACTTTTTAAAATACAAAATTTAATCCATAAGTTAATATTTTGTAAAAAAAAGACCCATAAGTTGGTAAAATTTTTTAACAATTACCCCCATCAATCATTTACCAATCTCATTAACTTCCACCAACCTTTGTTTATGTCTACCAACCTTTAATTTATGTGGAAAAATTATATTAAATAGTAGTTACATTACTATTCATGTTAAATTTTCGATTTTATTGAAGTAAAGTTTGATTAATTGATGTTGCATTTTTTAGAAAAGCCTTCTAGTAGTGTATTAATTTTGTTATAAACTATGATTTGCTCATTTGGTAAGATTGTATAAGAATTGAGAATGTTTTGATAGTTTTCACAATTTGTGGGGTTTTTATATCTATAAGAGAAAATACAACTTAAAATATCAAAATTATATGTCCAAACATGGTTTGAAACCATGTCCAAACGGGCCTAGGTGATAGGAAATCAGGGTCTATATGTCAGGGATCTAATATACATGGGGCACATATCACTGACCTCTTTTGTAAATACGATCAGTCTTTTCTAAAAAACAGATATTTTGAAATATAATTTAGACTAAAACGACCCTTAAAATGGAATGAACAGAGTACAAAGATGCATTTTACAAAATCTGGTTCTCATAAAAAATAAAATATTAGCTAATCCAAAATCTGAAAATCCCAATATAGAGTTGAGGTGTGTAAAATAACGTGTTCCAATTGTCCCCTGAATTTTATATATATATATATATATATATTAGAAGCATGAGTTGGGGTGGTTTTGTCGTCCACCTCCGACTCATGTTAAAAAAAAAAAAAAGTTGGATCTCATACTAAAAAAATCAAGCAATATAAAAAAAATAAAAATAAAAAGTGGACCCCACCACCTCCAAACTCATGAAAAGAAAAAAAAAGTGGACCCCATATTAAAAAAATCAAGCAATATAAAAATTTTAAAAAACTTGCACCCCATATTAAAAAATCAAATAATATTCATGTAATTTAAAGTATCCCCATTAAGTCAATAATGGTGGATTCATCATAAATATCAACCCATTAGTAAGAGAAATGAAATTATTGTATTGTATAAAGCAAAAAAAACGTGGACATCATATTATTGCATTTCTTCAAAAGGTTAAGTAGCCAAACCATACAATTTATTTTCTTTTCTTATATTAGCCTGAGATCTAACCTAGTTATTTAACTGTTGTATTTGTTATTCCGCCATGTCATTTATTTGTTATGTTTACTAAAATAAATATACTTAAAATATTTATATTTTAAAATAAGATAGAATTTAATTTCTTTTTCATTTTTAATTTAATTTCTTTTTCATTTTTATTCTTACTCTAATAAATGTGAAAAGAGATTAATGTCGTAAAAGAAAAAATAATATTAAATGGATATCAAATAATAAATAAGGTAAATTAGTCAAATTATAATTCTAATTGACGTTTCCTTAAAAAAACGTGTAAAAGACAACATGACAAGTAAAATGAGCTAAACCAAGAATATTCACCAAAAATTAAAAAATAGTAGTTTTTCGTTTAAATAGAAAATCAAATTTCTACTTTGTTTCGTTTTAAACATGTAAAATTAATTTAATAATTTGAATTAGAATTATCCAAATCAAAATTTGATAAAAAATAATAAGTATTGTTTAGGTCCAATCTACTTACATTAACAATAGAATATTTTACACCTTTAAATTAATCGAATTAAAATTCAAAGTATGAACTGATGCTTAAATATTGCTATTGTTTTATCTCAAAGAGAGGAAAATAGTTTCCTTTTAAACATGTCTTCTCTTTTAAAAAGTATTAGTAAATTTTTGCAAACTTTGTATTCATAGAAAACACTAATATAATAAAGTTTTGGGTACGGAGCACAAACTACAATGTTATATTAATCGTGTTTTGAACATAGTATATATATACATAAAAACAGTGCAAACTTATGTATGTTTATTAGCAATATAATATATATATATATTATCACTACCCAAACACAACTACATACATATAAATACACTATAATTCAAAGTTTTGGGCTCGTACTGTCGCCATCTAGTACGGTGATAAGTTCATGTACCCAATGACCTTTTTGTTTTCTTAGTCCTTTATAAGGGCTCGAGAGGTCATTATTCTCACATGCTTCATGTTTTTCTTAATTAATTCTAGAACAGTCAGCACGTGCCTTTAAATGCTTACAAAACTTGAAAGTTGTAATGTGAGGGTACCTAATTACGTGCTCTGGATGAGAAATCAAATGCACAATTATTTTACTACTTAAATTGGTTCCTTTGATTATGTCAACCTAGAACAAGCTTTTCTTTTTCAAGTTTTAAATCCCAACAAAAGCAACTTTAGTAAAAAAAAAAAAAAATCACCTGTCAAAATTCTGACAGACAAAATTATGAGTACATAAGCTGATGAGAGTACTAGTAAACTAGTCCAAGCACTATCATGATTTTAAAAAAAAGCTTAATACATCGATAACCCCTCAAATTTGTCAGTAATTTTGAAAAAAACTATGCTTGGTAACTTTGTAGGACTATACTTGGTATGTTGTTGTTGTTGTATGCTCAGTATCAGAACTATCTTACCATGTAAAAGGGGAAGGCGAGACCATGATTTCATCATGTCAACATAGAATGGTATCATTTACTCAATAGTGAATGTTCTAGATCAATTAATAGTAGTAGTTGGACATCTCCACATGGTAGCATTTAAGAATGGTTACTATTTTCCATGTGATGATTGGCTCTCTTTTAAATTGATGAACATATGTACCAGATACGATGCATTGTGGGGTATTGATGATAGTGGATTTATGGACATGCGCTAGAAACATTGGGAGCATAACTTTTAGAAGAAAAAAAATATAAATTGCCACCTAAATTAGTTCAGAAAAATTACATACTTTACTTTATGGGCGACTTCTCTTGTTCGAAGTAGAACTTATACTCTCCTAAGACATATATAACTAGTCGCTTGGCAGAAGGCATTACACACTTGTAAACTTTGTATTCGCCTTGTATTACCACCTCAAACACAATTTGATTTACTTTATTCACTTCTGTTTTTGTACATTGCTTTTCTTTTTATTACTCTTTTTTCATTTTTATTTTTGTTTCTGTCGATATCAACGTGGAATCTGGGTGCTGCTACTCACTATCAAATTAAAGTTAGGAAGTTCATGGTCTTTGTTGGACAAAATAATAGCCCAAGAACGAGCCCAATTGCATAAGTTGGCCGACCCAACACTTGTCATATTTTTTTTTTTTTTTTTTTTTTTGAAGTTCATAGGTCTTTGTTGGACAAAATAAAATTTAAAAAAAAAATAGCCCAAGAACGAGCCCAATTACAACATCATAAGTTGGCCGACCCAACATGCTTGTCATATCACCAAGTATGCCGAGTCAAGTTTATAATTCGCAAGTTTATCTTAGACATAAAAGTTTATGTGTTTTTATGTGTTAGGAATGAAAACAAGAGGCACGATAAAATCTTAATAGTCCGTGGATCCCGATGAAATATTTGTAAATGTAGTATGCATGCCTTCAAGTTTGCTAGATATTCCATCTCTCACAAAATGTTATGAAATACTTGAAGAGCTTTCGAGATTTTCGCTTTGTCCTGCAAAAAACATCATTAGTTGTCATTTCTTTTTCGGATACATTATTTGATATGCCAACTTTAAAGGGATTATCTCTCGGTTCAATGACATTTATTACCCGATTTTATCAATGTATACCCTAGTTTAAAAAAAATTGAACTTCAACTTCTGCAGTTATGATTATAGTTTTTAAAGCATTTTGTTTCCTTTTATCTCGTGCAAAAGCGTGCTTGTTGATTGAAACCGAATAGTTATGCCGGACCGTTAACTATAAGGAATTACAGGCTTCTTGCAAAGTTCAAAAAAAAAAAAAAAAAAAAAAACTTTTATCTGATCCGCATAACTTTGTGAAGAATTATCAAAGTATGCGGACGCATACTTTTGCATTAAGGCTATAACCTCTGTCATCATAAAATTTAAAAAGCTCGCGAATTTTTTTTTAAATTTTGACTTTCGAACCCGGAACCTATGGGTATTTAAACATTTCAAATATGAGGGACAAAATTTAAAGACAAAATATGTACTCGCGAATTGCCCATGTTTATGCACACGGACGTTTTTTTTTGGGGTGGTCTTTAATTTTGGACCTCAAATTTTTGTCATAATACTCCAAGATACTGGGTTCGAACCCCGACTCAATAAAAAAAATTCGTAATGCCTATTCGGGGAAAAGTCATAAGGCGAGGCTTAAAAAAAAAAAAAAAAAAAACTGCATTAAGGCAGAATTTTGCATTAAGGCTAACCTCTGCATCATAAGACAGACTTTTGCCTGAATATGTATACTTTGCTATCAAAATCTGTCTTGCGAAATTCAAATCCTGCCTTGCGAATTCATTTAAAAATTTTGACTGAGCGGGGGTTCGAATCCGGAAACTATGAATTTTTCGGCGAAGGGCAAAAATTAAAGACAAATTTGAACAAAAATTAAAGAAACACCACACCCCCCCCCCCCCCCCCCCCCGACAACCACCAAACCCAACGAAGCAATCATGCAAATTGCCCTCATATCACCGTTAGCCCACATTTGTAAATCTGTTGCTCTATTTGTTTTACATATTTTATGTCTGTAATTATAAATACGAATACGCTGGAAAAGAATACTTAATACATCGACAACCCCCCGATAATTAGAGAAACGTTTATTACCAAGGGAAATATGTAAAATAAAAATACAAAAGACAGCCCACTTCTAAAGTTAGACAAAAGGCCTCAACTTGAGCAACACCCTAGCTAGTTTAGAATCAAAACTATTAGCCTGGTAAGAGCTTTAGCAGTTCTCATTATGCCTTGAAATATGCTCTGATTTCTTTCTAGTCAAGTAGATTTCAGCTCTGCATTATTTTCTTTTGCATATTTTTCTGCCCCTTTTGGGGCAATTTTGAGTATTGCATACCAGTCTTCTCCATGGAACTCTTTTGGAAGTCCCTCACATTCTATATGGTACAACTTCCTAATAGAGCCGAGTCCATGTTTATCACTTTCTTAACTTCCTAATAGAGCCGAGTCCATGTTTATCACTTTCTTTGTCCCATTTTAACTTTTGCTTTAGCTCATGTCATGTCCATTAAGAAAATAATAAATATAATGTATATTTACCTCTATTTATTAGATTTTTTTTTTTTAGAATTGAACATTATTAAAAATAACTAATTTCTTTAATGCTAAGGGTTTAATTGGAAACAATTGCCAACTAGCGTCTTTCAATTTCTAAAGTGACGGAGGGAGTAGATCATTAGGCATGTAACCAGCTTCCTCACATTATTTCCTTACGTTTAAGATTTTCTTCACCAGTCAAGATGCTTGATTATAAGGGTTTTAGTGTAAATTTACAAAATATAAATGGAAAAGGGCCAAATATACCCCTGAACTATTGAAAAAGGGCCAAATATACCCTTCGTTATACTTTGGGTCGAAAATATACCCTCCCTTATCGCCGAAAATATACCCTATTGTTATCTTAAATATACTCCTCGTCCGTTAAAGTTATCCAAGGTGGACATCCAATCCTACTTGACACTGACATTTGATGAGGTGGATGCCACGTAAAGATGCCACCTCAGCACTCCTAACCCATTTTATCCTCCCCTCTATTTGTTCTCCCACCACTAAAATCTTCTTCCCTTCCACAACCATTGCCACCACTACGGCCATATAGTTAAGGCTGCGGTAAAAAATGTCCTAAACATTGTCTTACTGATTAAGATTAAAAAATTAATTCTTTTTTGATATCTTATGAATTTAAGTATTGATCTGAACATTGTCTAATAACTTCATAGAAAAAGGTATTCGGAGGGATCAAAATACTCTGATTGATGGCCATTTCAAAATATTGAATCAATTAAGAAAAGAAATTAGAGAGGTTGTAATATCTCAAATCAGGGGGATCTGAACATTTTTCGCTTGCAATGAGACTGCATTTCGTTTGTTGATTCATTTCTGTGGATAAGCCATTGCTTTCCTCACTAACGTGGAAAGAAAAAGAAAAAAAAGGACAAAAAAAATGAACTGGAAAAAAGAGGGAATCTGGCGTGACCAACAAGGATGATTTACTTTAAATGGATGACAAATAAAATATCTGATAAAACTAATATATTATGTAAAAAGTTGACCAGTTACTTGTTTCAATTTGCTGGATTCTATTTGAGTATCATTTGCTTTTAAATTTTCTAATTTGTTTTCCTGACCATTTATTTGGACCATATTAGATGGGAAATTGCAAAGTTGGCTACTTCTTGGTTAGTTATTTCTGCCTGCTCAGTTAGATAGACGAGGAACTCGTATCTGACTATTGACTTTTGCAATGGATTCTTACTGTCAAATCTATTTATACCACAGGAGCAACCTCATTTCTCTTTACGATATACCAGTATATTATAGCGTACTATGATTAAGATTTTATATTAGAGCTTTGGATAAACTGAAGTGGAGAACTAGAGCTCTAACTATATGGCAAGAGTGGTGGAAATAGTGGTGG
Source organism: Lycium ferocissimum (assembly GCF_029784015.1). NCBI lineage: Eukaryota > Viridiplantae > Streptophyta > Magnoliopsida > Solanales > Solanaceae > Lycium > Lycium ferocissimum. The sequence goes on along the minus strand of NC_081345.1, from coordinate 37,709,635 downwards.
AGGGGAAGGAGATTTTAGTGGTGGAATAACAAATATAGGGAAAGGGTAAAATGGGAGGTGGCATACTACGTGGTATCCACCTTATCAAATGCCAGTGCCACGTAGGATAGGAGCACCTTGGACAACTTTAACAGACGAGGGGCATATTTGGACCAATAGTATAATGGCAGGGGTATATTTGGACCCAAAGTATAACGGGGGTATATTTGGCCCTTTTCCAATAGTTCAGGGGTATATTTGGCCCTTTTCCGAAGTATAAATTAAGAAAATTAACATGTGTCCCTCCTTTCCGCCCTGTCTTTTTCTCATCCTTTCTCTTGCTATAGTTGATTCAATCGAACCAAACCAACGGTAACCACATAAAAAAAAAAACTATAAACTCCAAATTCACTATCTTTTAGCGCCAAAAATAGTTGAAAACAACAGAGGCTACTTGTTGCGACAAGTCAGTGAGTTGTTGGAAAGCGTAGAAGTTGTCCAACAGCTTCCACAATTGTTGCAACAAAAAGGCTAAATTATTTATACCGATTTTAGTAGTTGTTGCAACAGATAAGTACAGAAGTTGCAACAACTGCATAAATTGTTGCAGTGTTGCAGAAACTACAATAGCTGTTGCAATAAATTCAGAAGCTCTTATATAGCATCTTTAGCACTTGTTGCAACGACTGTAACTGCTACTGTAAATTGTTGGAAAATCAGCAGTTATACCTAAATGAATAATTGAAATAAAACAACATTGTTTTACTTACCAAATTAGCGGAAATCACATATGAAGTAATGCCAGTGCTACATGAATGAAATTCGATCCGAAAATTATGTAAATTGGGTGAGTTCGTTTTTTTTCTTGAGCAATTTTTTTCTAAATGAAAGAAGAAAGCAGCAACAACAAAAGAGGAGGGGGTGGGAGGGGCTGAAGGTGGGGCGGCGGGAGGGCGCGGAGGGCGAGGCTGGGGTGAGGCAGGGGGAGGGTGGGGTAGGGGGCCGAGGGTGAGGTGCCGGGGGGCCGAGGGTGTATTTTAGGGTTTATATTGATTGGGTCAAAGTGTTAAAAATAAAACTTGAGGGCAAAGTGTTAAAAACAAAGCTTGGGGTAAAAGTGTTAAAAACAAAGCTTTGGGGCAAGTTTGAAAATGGAAAACTCCCTAATCACTAATCCAAATTTTTTCACCCCTTCTAAATAAATAAAACTTGAGTTACCCCAACTTAATTTTAAATTTTTTTTGTCACCTATAATTAATTTACCCAAGATGCTTGATTACGGGGGTGTTAGTGTAAATTTATAAAATATAAATTAAGAAAATTAACACGTGTCACTCCTTTCTGCCCTGTCTTTTTCTCATCCTTTCTTGCTATAGCTGATTCAATCGAACCAAACCAACGGTAACCACATACAAAATAAAAAATAAAATAAAAACTATAAACTCCAAATTCACTGTCTTTTAGCGCCAAAAATAGTTGAACACAGTAGAGGAAATCACCATTTACAGTATGTACTCCATAGCTGCAAGCTCTTTCTTCAACCATTGCAAACCACTCCAGAATTCACCTTTTCACAATCCAAACAGACCCTTATTTACAGCTATACGCTCTTCTTCAAGTGTTGCTCAAGAAACCGATAAATCATCATCTGAGGGTTTGGAATTTCCGCCAATAAAGGCGGCGAAAAGGGTAGTGTTGGTGAGGCACGGGCAAAGCACGTGGAATGCAGAGGGTCGTATCCAAGGCAGCTCTGATTTCTCAGTTCTTACTTCTAAAGGAGAGTCTCAAGCTGAAACTTCCAGACAAATGCTTATTGATGACTCCTTTGATATCTGCTTTTCAAGGTAAAATTCCCAAATTCTTGATTCATGTTTATGCTACCAAATTTATGATTGAAGTACTTGAGGGTTGGGATAGTATTACAACTTTGATCACTTGTTCAATAACTCAGGCAGTTTTCTGAGTAGCCACCAGTAAAATTCTCCAAATGTTTGTTGGGTGTGCGAACAAAGTCCCACATTAGTGTTATCGACAATTATAGAAACTCAGGTTTCATTTAAAAGAGTTGATCAAGAACACAGAGTTTTGTTGTAATTGGTTCTGAGGAAAAGAGACAATCTTTATAGGTTTTTCTGATGGACTGGTTTGATTGATCCAACATGGTTCCAGTTGTGTCAAATCCGTGAAATTGTCATATGGGGATGGAAATACGTAATTCTTTATTTACTTGGTTGTTTTAGTATTTCCAAGTTTCAAATTTTGCTGAGTACTCAACTGGCAGTTGTGATAGGCATAGGGATATTTAATGAAGAAGTGGAGCATTGATTTTTCCTTTAACTTGCACAAACATCTTGTATCTGCTAACAGCAATTTCCTAGTAGAGTAGGTTTTCCTGACCAGGGAAAGAAACAGTAGCCCCTTCATTTGTTAGGAAGCTCTATTAAGTAAGACACTGCACATTTGTCGCAATAGACTGATCATAATATTTAGTATTGTACGGCATACATTTACCATTTTTACACAGGGATTTTGGTACGCGTAGATATGTTTTCAAGTGGACCTAACTCATATGTATGGAAACATTTGAGAAAATGTACTTTTGGTGTATTTCGTATGTCGCGCTACACCTTTTGGAGTATCTTGTCCGTTCTATATTTATGGGTTGGGTGGGGGTCTTGACTACATATTTAAGTTATATTTCCGGGACCCATCTTCTCCACATTTCTCCTTTTGAGGTGAAGTGGAAGGAAAGAAATAAGAAGTTCCTTTTAGAGGAGAAAGTGGGAAGCTGCATGCTAAGTCCCAACCCCAATGTGCACATACAAAGCGTTTCACGAACATAATTTCTTGCCATACTAGTGGGGCTTTTATTCGGACTAACTTATCAAACTAGACAAGGACTATATGCTCGAGCACTCCAGTATTCAAAACTCAGATTGAGTCTTGACTTGGCTCCTTTACGACTCACCTCTCAGCAAGGGTGGTTCTTTTCAGTGTGTGGCAGTAAGCCAGAACTGAATTTGGGGAATCCACGCTTAGGACGCCGAAAGTACTTTAGGCTGTCATGTATTTGAAGAGCAGAAACATGTCAGATCACTGTGAGATTTTAGGCATTCTGTATCATGGTTTCATTCATAACAATGAAAACATAATCTGCTCTTTTAGTGTCTGTATTCTTGAGTTTTCTGCTGGTGACCTTTCACTCAGAGGAGTCGTCTTGTATCTGTTAGTGGGTTATTCTTTGCAAAGGAAAGAGGAAGAAACTAATTATTTGAAGAAATAGATAAGGGAGAAGCAAATTTCCAGATTAACTGCAGCACGTGCATTTTGAATTTTATCCTTGATCTTAAATGCCGGAGAGAAGTTAAAGGGTTTCAAGTAGTCTGTTCTTAATAATCTGCGACCACAAATTGCTTGATAATTTCACTTTTAGCTGTTGCATGTAGAACAAAAGAGTCTCTTGCTATTCATTTTTATGTTTCCAAAATGATTGACAGAAGTGGCCTGCATGTTCCAGTCCACTGCGTCGCTCGAAGAGGACAGCTGAAATAATATGGGGTGCTCGTGAGGAGGAGATCATTACTGATTCTGACATGAGGGAAATTGACCTATACTCATTCCAGGTCAGTTTTATTTTACACCTCTTCTCTGTGTTTTCCTCTTGGACTTGAAATATGTAAATATGGCAACAAGATGGCAAAAGTTATTCTTGTTGACTGTTGCATGTGGATCACTCATGCAAACATATGTCTGCTCTAGGGCCTCCTGAAACATGAAGGAAAAGCTAAATATGGTGAAGCTTTTAGTCAATGGCAATTAGATGCACCAAATTTCGTCATTGACGGTCACTACCCAGTGAGAGAGTTGTGGGCTCGTGCTAAAAGCTGCTGGGACAAAATCTTGGTCCATGAAAGCAAGTCTGTCCTAGTAGTTGCTCATAATGCAGTTAATCAGGCTCTCGTTGCAACAGCCCTGGGTATGCTTTGCTTAATATAATCATAATTTAATATAAGGTTTCTAGCATCAGCTAGCAGTCTGAACCTAGTTTTTACATTTGTTTCACCATCAATCAGGATTAGGAACCGAGTACTTCAGGATTCTACTTCAGAGCAATTGTGGCGTTAGTGTGCTGGACTTCACTCCACAACCTGAGGGCGGAACCCCAAGTATCTGCCTTAATCGTTTAAATCAGGTATCCTGTCTGGTAACACTTTTGATTTAATCTTGGCTATTAAAGTTCAGCCTAAAATATCTTCCTTTCAGAAAGTTTCAAATGCTGTAATACTGAAGCTGAGTTGGTAGGATCTTATATACCCAAAGTACTTCATGCAGTAAAATTGAAATCCGACCTTGACTTTATGGATCCACTACATCAGCTGAAAGACCTTGATGTAAATAAACTGAACATATCATTTGCCCCATGAGAATATCGGCCTTTTAATTGCTAACTCCATCATGATCTTATTTAGTGCAATTTTTGAAACTGAGTATTACATCTGATTGTCAGATAGTCCAGGTCAACATATTACTTGTAGTTTCAATCTTCTTTTTATTCATTTTGTTTTTCAACTACTTGATGCATCTTTGTTCTTTATGGCTTGATTTGGAGTTTGGACTTCAAGGCTCTGGTTTTTCGTTTATCTGATTATCTTTGTGGTGTGACTTAATTTTTGATAATGCAGACCCCAGGATCGCCTGTAGCAGTGGGCAGTTCTGCAGGAAGAAAAGCTAGTAACCGGATTGTACTTGTCTGCCATGGAGTGTCAGAGAGTGACCTACAGGTATGCAATAGGCTATGGACCAATTATTCTATATTTCCAATAAACAGACATATTAGGCTCCTCGATTTCATATTTGTGAGATAAAAAGGTAGTCTATGAGACTATGACCCAGAAATAGCAACTAATGCTTGGGGAAAAAAATTATGTGAGAACAGAGCAGAGTTGAAAGCATGTATATTTTCTGAAAAGGGGCCTTTTGATCCTTATTGAAGTTTGAATCTGCAAGACTCGTATAATTTTTGGTGAAAGACTAGTTTGAGTGCTACGCATTCATTCGGTGCTTGGATTTTGGCCTTCAGCTGATAGAAGAATCTTATGTGTCCATTCTATCACCCTCTCATGATATCATTCTCGAAAATACCACCCTTATAGACAAACCATTGGATAAATTAATATGAAATAAGGCTATATACTAACCATTCCAATGGCCCTAACCTACTTCAATTTTCTAGAGGTGGAGAGTGCACTTGTCGAGATTTGAAGATACAACAACAACATACCCAGTGAAATCCCACGGTGTGGGGTCTGGAGATTTGAAGATACTAGAGATAATTTTGTCCGCCTTTGCAATGACTTGAGGAACTTCTATTCGCAATGGACTGCAGTTTCCTCTCTAATCAATAAAAAATTTAGAGCTTCCACTTTTGCACTTCATGAAATTTAGTTATCTTATAAGTACTTGCAGAATTGCTAATAACTGTACTTTTTAGCTTATGGTAAGAGATATAGATGAAATAAAGATTTTACATCCGCAGATATATCTGCTCGAGCGAAAATTCTACAAAGCGGTGGTTAGACCGACTATGTTGTATGGGACGGAATGCTGGCCAGTTAAGAAAGCTCATGTCCAGAAAATGAAGGTAGCAGAGATGCGGATGCTGAGATGGATGTGCGGGCATACCAGGAGAGATAGGATTCGGAATGAAGTGATTCGGGATAAGGTGGGTGTGGCCCCTGTGGTGGATAAGATGCGGGAAGGGAGGTTGAGATGGTTCGGCCATGTGCGGCGAAGATGCGCCAGTGAGGAGGTGTGAGAGGATGGCAGTGGTGGGCCGGAGGAGAGGGAGAGGTAGGCCAAAGGAGGCCTGGGGAGAGGTGATTCGGCAGGATATGGCGCTACTTCAGCTTACCGAGGACATGACCGGGGATAGGAGGGGGTGGAGGTGGAGTATCAGGGTAGAGGGCTAGTGGGGGGCCGCGGGGATTTCTTTCCCGTATTAGGAAGTATTATTATACTGCTTTTATGTGTTGGGTCTTGTCTATCCATGCTGTTTTATCATGACTTCTTTGCTCTTGTTATTTCTCATTTTCGCATTGCTTTGTTTTGCTTGTCCGTATCTGAATTCTTTCCCTTGTTTCTTTTGAGCCGAGGGTCTTTCAGAAACAGCCTCCCTACCTTCCAAGGTGGGGGTAAGGTCTGCGTACACTTTACCCTCCCCAGACCCCACATTGTGGGATTCAACTGGGTATTTTTTGGTTGTTGTAGATATATCTGCTCGAGGACTTTAACATCTGTTTAAACGAAATCCTATCTTTGGACAATTTTTGAATTTAACAGTGAATTTTCAACCTGAGCATAAACAAAGAGAAGGATGGTATAGGAAATCATAGGTCACTTTCACACAGGTTAAGTAAAAGAAAAAGGGGGGAAAAACTGTGTTGGTTGGCTGATCTGGAATGTGTCAATACTCAATACTGCTTCTAAAATGTTATCCTCGGTGACATAGAAAATTGAGAATGGGGCTTAAGCACCTTATGAATGTTGTTGCTTATTGTCTTTTTGGTATCCTTATCTGTTGCTTTGACCATTTTCTGCTCTTTTCTCATGGAATTTGAAATGTGTACAGAGTAGTATGCCGTATACTGGCAATGGCCCCATGAACATGCTTGGAAATATACAGGTAGGATGGTTCTCCTTTCTATAATAGCATTCAGCTTCATATTGGGGGTGTCACAATCTTACAGGATTTTATTAAAATGGATGACAGGCACAGAAAATAGCAGAGCTGCTTCTCGATCTGAAAGTGAATACCGTAGTCAGTGGAACTAAAATGGCATCTGTAGAGACAGCTGACACAATCACCAAAGTATGGCCATCCAGATAGTATGTCGGTTGACAATCTTTTATAGAAATAGCATTAGTTTTCTTGACACAAATTTTTTACTAAATATTATAGGTTCAAGAAGCTGCTGACTGCCTTGGAGCTGACTGTATCCCACGCTATGTGGAAACAAAGCAGATACCAGATCTAGATATTGAAAGTATTCTTACACAATCAGAGAAGGCAAGAAACACGTTGCTGATTTCCTAAACTGAAACAAGTTGATGAATTTATTAACAGCTTTGCATGCAAAACATTCTTAAGATAAAATCATAAGGATGCATCCAAAGTCATAGAGAACTCTTCTTGATTCGCTCCGAATAAATTTTGCATAAAATGATGTCTCAGCTTGTATTATTTCTCGGTTTCTAGTTTGAAATACTTGCATAGTTAAGCCTTTCTAGAAATCACTCTACTACCAAAAGGGTTGGTTTTGGAATTAACGATTTCCAAACCTTGTATCGGTCTATGGTTTACTCGATCATTCCTTAATAGAATTTAACAAGTACAGAACAGTCAATTAATTAGTCTGTGATCAGAATTGTTCTTCTAGTGATGCTGCCGGGTTTAACTTTTTTATGTTGCGGATTTTAGTGATTCACTTGTTTATATCCTGTAGCTCGCTCCTATACTATTTCCTTTGTTTTAGAAACTGACGTAGATTTTTTTTTTTTTTTGTGGATTATTAACAGTATGTAAATCACCCTGCAACATCATTGTCAGGCTTTATATGTGTTCCTCTCCGTGCAAAATTAATTTTGCAGTGGATTGTTTTTCATACTCTTAATTTTCTCTGCTCAATTCCTCTGCAGGATGCATCAGGACTGCAAAATGTTCCATCAGGTTGGTTAAATAGATTGGAAGATGAAGTCACAACATCTTTATGGGATCAATCAGGGAAAGCATGGAAACATCTATTGTATGAACTATCACAGAGATCTGACGGCCAAGACAATATAGTCATTGCTGTTGGTCATCCTGCACTTCATATTTCAATGATGGGACACTGTTTAAATCTGACAAAGGAATGGTTGGGATCATTTCATCTGAATGCAGGCAGCATTAGTGTTATTGATTTTCCTGATGGACCCTCGGGGAGAGGAGTTATCCGCTGCATAAACTACACAGCGCATCTTGGAAGATGGTCGATTCCTATTACTAGATCAACACAAGCGGATGAAGAATATTGAAGTGTGAATGTACATAGTTGTGGAACTGAGACAATGTTAATTAAAATTAGAGTCCAGAAATATGTCAGCTGAATATATTGCTGATAAATGGAAATGAGATTTCCAGTTTCTTAATTCCAAGGCCATGTCTTTTGTGATCTTGCCTCCACTGAGAAGTAATATAGCATTGGGCTACTGATCCCATGTAATAGCTTGATGTTTGTGGGGTTATTTGCACGATTGTCCTTATTCGGGGGTGGTCTTTAATTTTGGCCCCCCAAATTGCTAGTCTTTAATTTTTGCCCTTCACCTAATACCTCGAGGTTCTGAGTTCGAACCCGGCTCAGTAAAAAAATAAAAAATAAATCACAAGGCAGAATTTCGTAGCAAAATTAGGCCTATTTGGACAAAAGTTAGGCTTAAGGCAGAGGTTTGCCTTAACTTTTGGCTAAAATTAGGCCTTAAGGCAAATAGGCCTAATTTTAGGCAAATGTTCGGCCTTAATGCAGAGGTTTCGCGAAAGCCTTGCCTTGCAAAATTTTTTTTTTTTTTTTGACCGAGCGGGGGTTCGAACCCAGAACCTCGGGGTATTTTCGGTCACTTTTTTAAGCGAAGGACAAAAATTAAAGACCAACAATTTGAGGGCCAAAAATTAAAGAGCAGCGCCTTTGAAGGATAATCCACACGAAAAAAATGATGTTTATGCCAATTTTACAAGCATTGGGTTATTGATCCAACGGGCATTTATTTTCTGAAGTGTTGCCACGTGGAAATTATCTAAGACGAGTTGCCTGACGTGGCAACCTACTTGCGTTTTCAAAACCAGATTTAGGATTTTATGGTATTATTTATTTTCTATGAGATATAGGCATGGTCGAGAAATAAAGTAGCACATATCTTTATATTTGCATAGTTAAATGAAGTTGAATTATTTAAAATTTGTGGAAGTTAGATAAAATTCCAGTAGAAGTACTGTGCCAAATATGTTGAGACAATCTGAAATTAGAAATCCGCTGCATAAATCATAGTGTATTATGTTCATGTCCATTACACTTGTGTAGTTGTTGACATTAGCTAAGAACATGTGAATTTTATAGAATCTTGTTAACATCAATAGTAAATAAATTATGATACTCCCTACAAAAAGAAAAGATACTTTCATGTACTTGAAACCAAGTAGCAACTTCTCCAGAAAAAAAAAAAGTGGCAACTTCTCTATCAATTGAGCAACAAAGCTGTAGATTATATACTCCAATTGACCCAACACAAAAACAAAGAAGAAAAGAAGGTTCTTACTTCTCTGCAGAAATTAAATAAGAATTCATTTTGTTGGAGATCTCAATACTAATCTAACGTGCAGTGATCTCAACTCAAAAAGTCATACAAGTAAAAAACTACAAGAATCAGCTTAAGATATGATTTTTTTAATTTTAAAAGAAGTCAAATATACCATAACCTAATTAACTTTTGTAACCAATTCATAGATGACACGAACGATATTGCCTTCAAAGGAAGGATCAAGGAATTTAAAGGTGTAATTCTTTTTTCCTTTAAACAAGTATCAATTGGACGACTTCCAAGAAGCTATAGAATGATAAAGCCCTCAATTTTCTTCAATAATATTATAGTTTCTGACTTTGGACATACATTAATGGTGATGCAGAAAGTGTATATTATATTATTTGATTTTGTATTTTTTTCTTATTTGATTTTGTAATTGGAGATGGGAAAATTGATTAAGCATGGCATAAGAGAAGGACTTCACATGTTGCAAGTGGACGAGATGTCCGTATAGTTTTCTTTGTGTTTCTTTAATTAAATTTCCAGCAAAAAATAAATATAAATATCAAATAAAAGTGATATATTAAGTATCTATTTGGATCAAAACATTTGTCCATTCTTATCATTTGTGAGTGCCAACAAAGTCTTCATTTTTGCCAAAATGGTTTCTTACATCATTTCTTGAAACATTTAACCCTTCACCACGATCAATCGTGGGGAAAAAGAAAAGTAACATTGAATCATAAATTTCTAATATCCGAAAAGTAGGAGTATATGTTTTACAAGTTAATGTCTATCCAAAGAATAGAAAAATACAAAATATAAATATAAGAAAAGACAAGTCTCTGTACATGCACCGATGCACGAAGACTTGTCTTTTTTATTAGTCAATTTAACAAATTAAAACCTTTCGTACATGAAAAAGAAAGAACACCTCTTGAGAAACTTTTGGAAATATTATTATAATGAAGTCAGTATGGCAACTAGAAAATAAAAATGCCAAACAAATGTACTTATAAAATATTTTCTTCTCCTTATATATATTTATAGTTGTTAAGTGTCTAATGTTGGGTTTGCAAGTCCGAGTCTTCTGGCTCTTGTCACTCCAACACAAAACACGCTTGATCTAAGATGTCTTTGCTCACAAGAAAATAAAACAAAGTAATATAATTATACAAATTCTTGTAAACAAGTAAGCTACTTGCTCACTAAACCTTGACCTCTCTTATTTGGAATTTAGCTTTTACACAGTAATAGTGTAAACAGATTTTTAATGAATCTCATATATAAGAGATAATTATACAGAATTGTCCATAATAAGTGAAACTGGTCACTTAAAAGTTAAAGTAGAGAACCTTCTATAATATATAACACGCTACATTCAATTGATAGTATAAAACAAAAGTTTACATTGTCAACTTACGTAAGTTATATTCACTAGTAATTGTGAAAGGCATGGGTTTTTAAGCACGCCACCTAACTAGTTAGTGATGAACTCATTAATTAAATTAAAATAGTACTACGTATTCTCAGGAACTGAGAGAATATCTCGATTTGCTGAAAGGCTAAAAGTGAAGAAATTTCCTTTAGTGTAAGATCTTCATTATTCTATTCTATTAATTAATTTTCCATTGTTGCCTCCACCTTCTAGAGTAGTTTCTTCTTTCTATATACATGGCAACTACCTTACAAATGGAGTGCTCTTGTTGGACAAAACAAACACCTTTTTTATCAGTCTTATTATTATTTAAAAAAAAAATAAAAAAATTGGAAGTTAGAATCAGGAATACATGGAGCTAGAAGGCCCTATACAGATTCGGGCACAGTCAGTAACTTTGATTAAAACTCTATATTGGTATTGAAAAGTTACTATATACATCCAAAATTAAATTCAAAATTCAATAACTAATATCTGATATCATTATCTTGAATTAGAACTTATAAATTTAAAATTTTGGACTTTCTCTGATCAGAATCCATCATGTTGATTGCTTTCCACTATGAAAAAAGATTCAATAAGTGGCTGCTTGACAGTTGAAAGTTGAAACCCTATTTACAGCGTTTTAACCACGATGAAAAGAAGTTAATTAAATGACTAAGTTAGGATTTCATAAAAGTAAAAGACACTCAACAGTTTAATTTCCAAGATATGGAGTTTATCGATAGTGACATTATGTTAAAAAGTGTTTGGCTGCCTAACGAAATGGGATTGCTGGAAATAAAAGCACAAATTATTTATTAATAAATAATACTATAGTCCTTTTTTTCTCACCAAAACGGGGACGACTATCTTCTTGAAACAAAACCTAACAAAAACTATGCTGTTCGTGGAAGATCCAAGGATTAGATAGGTACAAATTGTGGACCATATGACAAGTGAATAGATAACAGAAATTTACTTCATCAATTGATCATTTTATCTTCTTCTTGCCCCACTTTCAAGCAAATTCTTTAGTGTGCAATATGATTATATATATTGTTACCAGAATGGGAGATCTGTGCCCTAGGAACTGAGATCTGGGGTTATCCCACCACCCCACTCAATAAAATGGTAAAATAACAAATAATCACTTTTTAGCCAATATAATTAAAACAAATTTCATAGCCATATATTATCATGAAATTTTATTTGTGGAATTTGATAGTCGATATAGTCTTTTCAATTAGAGAACTCAAAAGTGGAGTGGCTAGCCCGTACTTTTACTTAAAAAGATATATCCAGAGAGACACTTACTCTAGTCCGAAATATTAGTCGATTTGGCAAATTAAATTGAATTAATTTAATAATATTTGATATAGAAAAATAAGAAGTTATTTTTCAAATTTACCCTTATTGTTTCAATTAGCGGAATGCTAATTAAATAAAATGTTCAAGTAGATATAAAGGTTAATTTGGACAATTTATCTTGTGGTGAATGCTTTTAATACATTAAGTGGTGCGCATAAAAACACAGTTAATATGGATCGAAGGTAATACTATATATTAATGTTCCCCATTGAATTATATGCTTTTTTAATACTAGATATCACATGTTGTTTTCATTTCAATTAGAAGAATTTGTTTATGAAGCATTTCTTTCTCGGTTCTTTTTTTCTTTTTCTTTTTCGCGTATTTATTTATTGATTTATTTTTGGAGGGTGAACCGGAGAAGTCACGTTATAGTGAAACTAGCTGTTATAGAGCCCGTTTGGCTTAGCTTATAAATTCAACAACTTATAAATGTCGTTTTCAAATTTTTTTTTGAAATATTAATGCACAAATTATGTTCATTTTCAAGGCTTAAAATAAGCCCAAAAATAAGTTAGCATTTGTTTTACTTAACTTAAAAAAAAAAAAGAACTTTATAAGTTCTAAAACAACTTATGCTCAAAAAAAAAGCAAGTTACCAGCTACCAACTTTTTTTTTTTTTGGCCGTAAGTTCGCAGCTTGTATTTTTTTTATTTTAAGCCCATTCAAATAGGCTCATAATATGTTAAAGTTTTGCTCTAGCTCTGAATTGGGTGAAACATTGAACCCCGAAATAAAGAGTTTCCACCATTAAGAAAGGCGTTATCATTAGAGTACAATTTTTATACGTTTTAAGACACTAATCATAACAATACACCTGCTTTTCTTTGAAACTGATTAGGCCTTTCATTATCTTTCTCTTTTCTGTTCTTTCTTTTTCCCTTTTATGTTAGCTTCTTATTCATCCTTCCCAATTTTAGCTTCTTTCAAAACCATGTCGTTTCGGAACTTAACAGATGAGCATTTTCTCTTTTAGCATAAAATATGCTAAAGAATTTCTTTTCTTTTTCTCTTTTAGATATTTTATTACTATCATTTTTTTTGTGATACATAAATTTCTCTTCATTAGGCCTTGGGAGACCGGACAGTGATGTGAAAGCAGTCGATAAAAATTTAATAGATTCATGGGGGTTACAAAATAGAATTTAATGTTCTTTCTCCCACCTGCAACTGCATGCACTATAAATTTATGCGTACCACCATTAAAAGGATTACTTATTCCGCTCAATATATATCACAATAAAGATGATGATAAAAATAACAAAAGCTGTTACAGTATACGAAAAAAGAGATTTCAAAGGGATAAAAGAAGATGAAAATAACTCAACCTTATTCCTTTAGCTTTTAATCATGTACTGTATATGTTTTGGGGTTAGGAGTTGTTGGGTCAGCAGACTTGATTTAGTAATTTTTAGGGGCCAGCTCTCACTATCATAATCCTCTCACATCACAGCCAAAGGATTATGGTAGGACGACCTGCGACACGAATCCAAATTAATCGAACTCCAATAAAGATACCGAACTCCAAATGGAAGACAAAAAAACTACCCTTTCATATTTTAATTGTAACAAAATCCAAATAAATCACTACTCCCTCATGTCCTAAAAGGAGTAGTTAATTTGGTCGATTAAAGTCGTTTCAAAATATTTGGTATGTTAGAACATCAAGTATAGTTACTATTTTCTTTTTCAAACTCACTCTTACCTCTCCAATAAGTAGCGCGTTAATTAGTGACACGTTCAAGAGAAAAATAAATCGTCATTTAGGCAAATATATATGATCTTATTATTGTTATTAAGACTAAGAAATTATGTTTTGTGAGAGGCGTGCATAAACTTTAAAAGACAAGTAATAAAGACCGTAAGTAGTAAAAAGAAAATTTAAAGATTGCCACCAGTGGAAAATCTCGTTCATCTACCTGCTTGATCTTTGAATTATATTCCTTCAGTTTACTTGACTTTCACCTTTGAAACTTTCTCCACAAGACCTAATCATTACTCATGAGACTTTGTCGTGTACAAGAAACTTACACTTATTCTCTATTGAATGGTAAAATTATTCTTTTCCTTTTTCTTTTGATACGTATCGCATAGTACTTATTCTGTATCAAAGTGTACAATTATTTTTTTCCTTTTTCCCTTAATATATGCAACTTTCTTCATATATACCCACAAGTCACAATTCAAAATGGGATTATACCCTAAGAATCATTCACTGAACGTCCAAATTCTTTGTATGCAAACAGTTGATATTCAAGAAACTGACAATTTATTGTTTTTGAATCATGTCTTGTCCGAGGTCTATAATTTCTAAATTTGTCATCAAACTGATAGTTTTTTTAGTTACTAACTCGCAAGTCACAATTAAATATTTAATAAAATTTCTAATTAATAAAAATATAGAATTTAAGTAAAAGCTATTGAATGCGTCTAATTAATATTGCAACTCCGCTGCGTCTTGCCGGTAGTTATTAGTCAATCATTAATCCAATAATAAAATTACAAGAAGCTGAATGAAAAGAAAAATAGACTAGACCACTAACATGCAACTTCTACCACATTAATTTCCACTTTGCGACTTTCATCCATCTTAATTACTCCACTATTCTATGGTACTTAAATTAATTAATTTTTACGTTATTTTCTTATAAGTAGTATCTCAGATGAACTGGCAAAAGAGAATAAAAAATATAGGACTCCAAAAGGTTTTGCCTTAAAGTTCTTGTTTTCTTTTCCTTTCTCCCCTTCTCCTAAGTTGCAAATATTAAGGTGAGAGAGAGAAATAGAGAATCATATTTAATACACTTACCTTTCATGTTTGCTGTCAGGAAAGAGGATTTATAGCTCCTTCTTCCTCTGAAATTTCCCAATTAGAATAATTCCAAAACAAGTCCTTCCAAATCTCTCTTTTATTTCTTTCTATTAAAAAGCCATAACCCTCCATTTCTTCAGATCCCTTCTGATTTTTTTTTTTTTCAAGAAAATGAGAGACTTTGCTTCTTGTTTCAATGAATATGCTGTACAAGTCTCTGATACTTCTTGTTCTAGTTACTCAAATTCTGCTTGTATCCCTCCCTCTAATTTAATCCCTTCAGTACAAAACACAGTCAATTGTTTGTACAAAGTCACTTTGTCCAATAAAAAGCAAGTCTTGATCACAATTTCTTGGACCAAAACAAATGTAACACAAGGCCTAAGTGTGCACTTTGGTGATGACCCTTCAAGTGTCTTCAAACTCAACACGAATTCGCGTCTTTTTAGGAAGAAAAAGGGAAGCAAATCAATGGATTTGGATCATTACAAGGTTGAAATTTTCTGGGATTTGTGTGCAGCCAGGTATTTAACAGGTCCTGAACCAATTGATGGATATTATTTACTTGTCACAGTTGACTCACAACTTGGCCTAATTCTTGGTGACATGGCTGAAGAAGCATCACTAAGGAAATTGAAAAATGGAAATCCTATGGCAAAGTTCTCATTAATTTCAAGACAAGAACACTTTTCTGGCAACACCCTTTATTCAACTAAGGCTCAATTTTGTGACAATGGCAACATTCATGATATTTTAATTCGTTGTAGCGGCGAAAATGAAGGTCTAAAGCATCCAGTTTTATCAGTTTATATTGATAAGAAGATGGTGATTAGAGTTAAAAGGCTGCAATGGAACTTCAGGGGAAATCAGAGTATTTTTGTGGATGGATTGCTTGTTGATTTAATGTGGGATGTTCATGATTGGTTCTTTAATCCAGCTTCTGGTATTGCACTTTTTATGTTTAGGACAAGAAGTGGAATGGATAGCAGATTGTGGCTAGATGATAAAGACAAATTGCTACTAAAAGGTCAAGATAAGGTTGAATTCTCATTGCTGATCTATGCCTCTAAGAGCACATAATTGAAAGTTTTTTTTTCTCTTCCAATTTTTCTGTCTTCTTTAATTGAACCCCATTCATGTGAATTTTCTCCTTTAAAACTTCATCCCTCATGGAAGGAATTAGAGGAAAAAAAGGAAAAAAAGTTAATTATGTTCTGATCTTTGATAGAATGGAAATAACTTGAAGAATTTTTCTTTCAGATTTGACATTGTATATTGTACTTTTGTGGCTCTAAGAAATATAAACAGATTGTTGCTTTTACTCTTATGGAGAGATTGTAAGTTTGTAAACTCTCTATGTGCAGCTGGAGATTTGACTTAGTTATTTTTTCTTTAGTTTTTGAAAGTGGATTTGCAGGCAAAAGTTGTAAAAGGGAAAGACAAAATATGCCTCAGGGCCGTTTGTCCATGAGAATTATTCACTTTTTTTTGGAATATTTTTTCACTTTTTTTACTTTATGGTGTTTGGTCATAAAAATTTCAACTACAACTTCAAGTTGTATTTGGAATTTGAAAAACAATCAAAACTTTTTTGTCACTTTTTTCACTTTCAATACATTCAAACAACCAAATATTCTTTGCAAAGGCTATAACGAAAACACAACTCTATCTTCAACTCCAACTTCAAAATACCAAATAAGGTGAAAAATATTTGATTTAGAGTAATTGTGGATTTGGAAGATTGTACATTGTGCTTTGATCTGCCGACTAATTTGAATTCACGTTTGACTAGGGTATTATCGTCATTAGGTAGACAAAAGGGTTCAGAGTCTCCTGACATTGATCTTCATGTTCATTTAATTTCTACTATTTTCTTTGTCCAATTAGCATACACAAAGATTTTTCAAGAAAAATATGTCCATTTTTTACAGCCATGTTAAGGGAATCAAAAAGATGAAAAGATTGTTATACACACGTTTGAGTTAGGTGAGTTTCTTCCCTTCCCATAAGGCAATCAAAGTGAGATTGCCAGGTAGGTTCAAACGGTGGATGTTGGCATGTTTGTCTTTATTTGGATCTTTAATGATAATAACCACAGTCATGGAGCCATATTACCTTTTCTTTCTTTTAATTGGATCTCTCATTTCTCATTGTAGAACTTTTAATTTTAGTCTACTTCTAAGAATTATAGCATGATATTGCCCGAGAAAAGCAGCATGAAACATGGTGTATGTAACCACACTCTTTAACTATGACAATATTGTTCCAACCAAGTTCCTAGGATATATTGGTTTCCCCAAGTAATGCTCCCTCTGCCTCAAGTTATCTGTCCCCTGTTGGTAGAAGGAATTGTTAACTACTTTATCCTTTATTGGTAATTGAACAATCATATCACCCCATAATTTGTGTGTTAGTCTTCAAGAACAATTACTACTAAGAGTAAAATGGAAAAAAAAAATAGTACTTAATTTTATCTTAAACTTCTAAAACAATAAATAATGGGAGACAATTATGTTTAGGAATTAAGACATATAATTTGAGGCGAAGGGAGTAGTTAGTTCATTTGTCTCTCTCTATTTATGGCGGATGTAGTTCTTCGGCAACGAGTTCATCCGAACCTAATGCTGAGCATAAATAAATATATGAAAACTTTACAACTAATTCAATATTAAGAACCGCAAAAGTTAAATGTGAGGATGGGGCTAGTAAGAAGCTTAAGAAGAGTTCAATAAGAGCCTGTTTGGATTGGCTTATTTCAGGCATTTTTATGCTAAAATAGCTTTTAAGCATTTTTATAATGTTTGATTAAAATAAAAAAGTATTTTTAAACACTTATTTTTAAGCTAAAATGATAAAAATAAGTCAAAAATTAAAAGCTAAAATTCTTAATTTATGACTTAAGTCAAAAGCCATAAGTCTATCCAAACGGGTTCTAAGTAGTCTTTAGAGCACCATATATCGACTCATTAATGTTTCATCCAAGAATTTAATGTGCGAAGTAGTAGTGCCACAGCCTGAATAACAGGCACTAGTTTTTCTAGTATTCCAGTCAATACTGAACAAGGAACCATGAAAAATGAATAACGAGTCGGCATATGGTTTAGTGGTCAATAAATAAAGAAAGATCACCAATGTTGAAATTTCAAGGGACAAAAATGGTGATTTCTCGGTAATCATATTGTCGACAGGTAGCAAGCACCTAATGGAATAATCGGATTCATGCAACCTGATTTGAACATCATCCTAAAAGTTCATGTATTGAGAATTGCTTACAACTATCACTTTTATTTTTTAGGACTAAAATATCACTTAATTATCACTATTGTCCTCAGAATATATTAAACACACAAATACAAAACCCTCTTTCTAGCATGCCATGTCACATAAAACTCTATTTTTTAATAATAAATTTATTTAACTCATTAAATCCATTTAATTAAGCCCAGATCCATTTAATTTAACTAACCAACTCATGTCTTATACCCATTTAGCTCTGTTTAAAAACATCAAAGAAGCGTAAGTTTTATATCCGATTTTAAATTTTTTGCATTTTGCACCCTTAACGTTTATTTCCTTTTATGATCTTTTGTCCGGTACTCCTCAATTGAGTATTTTATATATCCCATGTGTTACAAAACCATTCCAGCACATAACTTAAAAACGTTACTATGATTTTATTTTTTTTAAATAATGAAAGAAATCTGGAAAATTCATTTTGGTAGATGAACTAACAGTAACGTAGTTCGTGTATTTTCATTTTCTTTGTTTACTCTTTTAATTTAAACATTTAAAAGGCATAATTGACCATGAATAATGAACTTAATCTAAACGTTAGTTACCAATTGTATCCATGGCATATATCAAATATTCCATTGAGCAGTACTGGACAAAAGGTCACTGGAGGGTTTCGCGTACTGATTTTCTCGTTTTTACCCTTGTAAATAATAAATAAAATATTTTTTTTATGATTTTTGTAAGAAAACACAGAGATTAGGGTGCATGTCATTAAAAAAAAAATATGAAGGAAATCATAAAATGGAGTATACGTTAAGGGTGCCAAAGTGCCAAAAATATAAAACCGAAAATAAAAATTACATCCGTTTGATGTTTTCTAACTGGGTTAAATGGGTATAAGACATAAATTGATTGGTTAGAAGAGTTTGAGTTGAGTTAAATGGATTTGATGAGTTAACTGAATTTATTATTAAAATAGTAAAATTTATGTGACATGACATGTCAACTAGGAGAGAATTTTTTTTTTGCGTGTTTAATACATTCTGAAAAAAATAGTGATAGTTTAGTGATAGATAGTTTAGTGATATGATAATCCTAAAAAAAATACAAAAGTGATATTATAGGCAATTCTCACGAGTGACCTTAGGAAATTTACCCCCGTTATTATTAGAAAGAAATTAAAAAAAAAAAACAAGGAGTTCACTAGAAGACAAGGGAGGAAGGTGGACCAGAATGTCCAGATCCAAAATGGGACAGCTTGTTGTAAAAATATATCAATCCTTTGTTGATCATAAGAAGAGATAATAGTCAAAATACTCCCCAACGTTTGACCAAAATGCCAACTACACACCGAACTCGTTTTGGCCCTATTACCCCTCGGACAATTTTTTTCAGTATTAAAATGCTCTTTTTTTGCTGATGTGTCCAATATGACAACCCCAAATTATTTACAAGTGCGCGTCATGTCCACACGCGCCACGTGCCACATCTTTAATTTCCCCTCATTTTTTATTAATTTTCCCCTTCCTCCATCCATTTACTCTTCTTCAAAAAAAAAAAATCTCTCAATTTTCCACACTCCATTTTCAAGATGAGGATCCAAAAACCCATACCCAATTCTCCTTCATCTTCATCAACATCATCATCATCATCATCTTCATTAGAGTTGAAAAAAAAAAAATCACACCAACTTCCTCAAATTTGATCCAAAAAAAACCAAATGTGAAAGAAAAAGCTTTCCTAATACCAAGTAGAACAAAGTTCATCCATTAATTTGATCAAACAATTAAGAATTTAAAAAAAAACCCACTTGGTGTTCTTCATAGTTTTCTCCAAATTCCTAACAATGGCTTTAATTTTCTCCCAAATCAACTCAAAGAATTAGTGCTTAGCTTAAAACAACTCCAACCAAGCAACAAGTAGCAACTCCAAACAAGCAACTTTCAATCGATTTTCTTTAACAAGATTAGATTTTCAACCTTTTTTTTTTTTTCCGTATTTTCGGTTTTTTTTTTTTCAGATTTTTTTTTTTTGAATTTGATTTGGGAAAAAAATTCAAATGTGAAAGGAAGCTTCCTAACACCAAGTAGAACAAAGTTCATCCATTAATTTGATCAAACAATCAAGAATTTAAAGAAACCCACTTGGTTTCTTCGTTTTCTCCAAATTCCTAACAATGGAGTTTAGTTTTCTCCCTAAATCAAAGAATTAGTGCTTAAACAACTCCAACCAAGCAACAAGTAGCAACTCCAAACAAGCAACTTTCAATCAGATTTTCTTTAACAAGATTAGATTTTCAACCTTTTTTTTTTTTCCAGATTTTCGTTTTTTTTTTCTTCAGATTTTTTTTTTTTTGAATTTGATTTGGGAAAACAGTGATTATAAGAAAAATAACTATCCTAGCTCTAAATTTATAATGGGTATTATTTTGACCAAAAAAATGGAGATGGGTGTTAAATAGGGTGAAGAAGAAGATGAAGTAGCCTAAAAATGCAGAATTTAAATTTATCTATGTGGCGATCTATGTGGCGATTTTTTTAAAACACATCGATGCTTTTTTAAAGGCTATAACGCGCTTAATCCGAGCGGTGTAGTCACGCTCTTGTCCACATCGCAAAAAAGGGGCATTTTAATACTGAAAAAAATTATCCAGGGGGGTAATAGGTCCAACGCAAAGGTTAGGTGTGTAATTGGCATTTTGGTCAAACGTTGGGGGGTATTTTGACTATTATCTCATCATAAGAAAGGTACTACACTAAAACAGTATTCATGATGAACCCACCTCCAAATTGTACAAAAACCTGCACCTATCCAATGAAATAAATAGTACCAAAAAAGAATTAAATACAGGGCGGGTGAGAGTTGCTTAACCGTTCTAGGTTCATTCTTACTATTTAATTTCCTTAATGGTTATAATTAAAGTTGTCATAAATTTTCTTTCGATTTATTCGGCAGTGGCATTTGTTTTCTAGAATGATTATAGTGTACTAAGAATTCAGTTAATGTGGTGCCATACATCAGCATTTGGATAAGATGCTGGAGATATTTTATTAATATAAGCCAATCGGCAAATGACAAAATAGGAGAAAATAAATATGCATTGTCTTAAATGTGACGTGATTTTAATTCTTAAAATTCTATAATCAAAAATCAAATAAGAATTGAAAGCAATGAATAGTGAGTACCTTACACATGTTATACTTTGTGGATTGAATGTTGTGTTGTACTTTTCATTCAGCTGTTCATCACTTAACAAAGTACCAGTTATCTTTGATTTTTCGCAGTATTTATGGTTATACATATGAATCATATAAGTTCGTAAAGAAGGAAAACCTTTTAATTATATACTACTACAACAACAACATACCCAGTGAAATCTCACAAAGTGGGGTCTGAGGAGGGGGGTAAAATGTGATGTTAATTACCTCTAACAGCGTACAAGTAATGCTTTACGGCAGACTTCGGATAGGAACATGCAATTCAAAGCCAGACGAAAAAGGAATAACGAACAATCATAAAAACAGAGTAATACAATAGTCAAAGTAGAAGAAATAACAAATAGTAACAGAAATCGACGAGCAAGAAACTACAAGAGTAATAATACGACTACAAGCATAGAAGGATAAGCGTGACAATACTCAACTACCTACTAACCTTCTACTCTAATATGTGCCCTCCAAAACCCTCTATCTAAGGTCATGTCCTCGGTAAGCTAGGACTGCGCCAAGTCCTGTCTAATCACCTCTCCCCGGTACTTCTTCGGTCTACCTCTCCTGAAACCGTCCATAGCCAACCTCTCATACCTCCTTATTGGGGCATCCGGACATCTCCTCTTCACATGTCTGAACCACCTCAGTCGCACTTCCCGCATCTTGTCCTCCACCGATGCCACTCCCACATTGTTCCGAATATCATCATTCCTAATTCTATCCCTCCTAGTATGCCCACACATCCATTGCAACATCCTCATTTTCGCTACTTTCATCTTCTGAACGTGAGAGCTCTTGACTGGAACACTCCACCCCGTACAACATAGTTGGTCTAACCACCACTTTGTAGAACTTGCCTTTAAGTTTCGGTGGCACCTTCTTGTCACATAAGACTCCTAATGCTAGTCTCCACTGCACCAATACGAATTGTGACATCATCATCTATCTCCCCATTTTCTTGAATAATAGACCCAAGATATTTGAAACTTCCTATCTTTTGGATGGCCTGGGTACCGAGCTTCACCTCCACTTCCCGACCTCAGACGTCACGCCACTAAACTTGCACTCCAAGTACTGGGTCTTGGTCCGACTCAACCTGAACCCTCTAGACTCCAGGGTTTGTGGAAAATTATATCATAGTAAAAAATTAAGGATCATGTCACATTCTTAAAAGTTGTAGAGCACATTCTTAAAAGTTGTAGAGCACTAGACTTGGAAACTTTAAACAACGTAGCCTTTTACTCAGTATTATGAAATTAAGGATTATTTCACATTTTGAGTCCTAAGTGTGAAAAAAAAATCATATTAAAAAGCGCTTCACCCTTATATAGGCTTCAAATTGGTGTACAAACCCGGATGGATCCAAAATAAATTTTTTTACCATTGCTTGCAACTTAAGGATTATTTTACATGCTTAAACTTAAAAAAGATTATGCTGTAATCCTGGAAATTGTAACCAAGAAAACCTACTAATTTAGTTTTACTATTAAAGATGACAATCTTATAGAAGGAAAATTTTGTTTAAGATTTGGGTAGGGGCCGCGCGAACGCCGGCCCCTTCTGCCACAAATTATGATATAGGCTCAACCACTTGGGCCGACCTTAGGCAAGCACCCCTCCAAAGTGCAATGGAGGTCACAAGCCTAAGCCATGGGTCTTATTGATCACCCATCGACCCCGTCTAGGTAAGTATGTTTGCTTGAAGCTCCATCATATCCTTTTGTAACCTTGCGGCACCTTGTTTTCATTTGTCTCAGCTGGTGTGGTACAAAGCTCACACACTTAAGTAAAAAATGACTTCTCAAGAGTTCCAATTTCGTGCTTTTCCTTCTTTCGTTATTTGATCTTTTTGTAGTAAGATGAACTTCAAGAATGAAGTTTGTAATGTAATAGATGTGTGTGTATATATATATGCACAAATATATGAAGACTGTAAAAGTAGGAAACATAGAATTTCTCTCCTTTTTTTTCTCACCAAGTGAAACACATTATGATATCTAGATCGTATATAGTTGTAATAAATAACAAAATAGTCCATAGAAGCTATACGGAAGATGGTATTAGTCATTACGGGGCTTGTGATTAAGCAGCTCTTGATTACCTAGCATCTAGCCGTAGGATATATGAAGGGGGAAAAAGGATGTCAAAAGTATATATGTTCCATAGCTTCAGTGATCTGTGTTCTGATAATTAATATTAATCACAACTCACATGCGAAAGAATTCTCAAGTAACTTCAAGCGTAAATGAAAATCATATACTAGTATTATTCAAGGTACATAGAGTACACTTTTGGTTTTAACCTTCCCATTATCGTGGAAGAAAAGACACAAAATTGTTCACATACACCTCTCCTCCTTATTAGTCTCTCTAAAAAAGATATTTTTTTTTAATTTAAAAATAATTCAACTTTAAATTTCTCATTCAATCCTTAATGGCATGCGTTTATATGTAGGCATATAAACCTCATGAAATATTTAAGAACACAAATTTAATTTAAAAGACATTTTTTTCTTAAACTCGTATTTACTCAAACACTAATATTTGCTAGTTTGTATATTCTATTTTCCTTTTTAACCAAAAGCTAGAAAAAGAAGAGTTAGAACCCCAAAGAAAAGAATTCATGTAGATTTCTACTAATAGGCTGATTCTGTGTTACTGTTTAAATTTTGACCATGTCTAAATAATTTTTTACAAAAATAGCTTACGGGTGAGAAATTGACCGCAAATCCTGACGGATCGCCAAAAGTTATGATTATAGACGGATGCAGAGTATCACTATTGGGTTCATCTGAACCCAAAACTTTTGAAACATTGCATGGATTTTTTTTTATTATTATTTTTTATAAAAGCCATCAACATTAGGTTGTGAGCCTAATGGTGTGGGGGGTTTGGCTAGACCCCTACCATGATAAATTGATAAGATAAACTTACAATGACTAGAGGGGGACATAGTACCTTGCCTCCAGTCTACTTGCCTCTAGTCTACAAAAATAGATTGAAGCTTCAATCTTTAGGAAGGAATTAGCCTATACAAAAATCCTTCCTTAAGGTTATATAAGTATTAACTAACAAAGAAATTACATTTTTCAAATCTCCTTCTAAAGGTGGGCATATGTTGCTAGTCCAACTGGATCAGTCCCTTAGCTTTCCTGGGAAGATCTTTGTAGTGGAGAAATATGGTGTCATTGTCCTCTGTTGTAGCTTTCCTTGCCATAAAATCAGCCACATGATTGGCTTCTCTTAGACAATGAGAACTGTAGCATTAGCACCTCTAACCCTGTTTGTGATGGCATTAATGATGTGCTTCAACTTTAAGTTGTTGGTATCTTTTTGAATGATCATATTGGTAATTGCAGTAGAGTCCAACTCAATATGAAAGTTGTTGAATCCATTCCGAAAACACCATTTGATACCAAAATCTGCAGCCAAAGCTTTAGCTTGGTTATTATTGGTGCACTCCACTGCTTTAGAAAAAGCCATAGTGAAATCTCCATGTTCATCTCTAAGAAATCCTCCAATGCCCGCTTTGTTGTTAGCACTGGTATAGCTTCCATCAGTGTTTAATTTGACTACCCCTTCTCCAGGTTTGTTCCACTAAACAGTTGTGCACTTAATCATAGGCTTAAATCTTTCAATATGTTCACACATACTGCTCCACTTACCCTCAAAAGCCACCTTGGGGAAAGTATTGTTAAGCACAGATCTGATGTTCAGCATACATTGAGTCACCATGCTATATTGATAGAACTTGATTTTCCCACCATATCTACATAATGTCCAGGCTTTCCATATTTCCCAACATATCACCACAGGAGCAATCTGTAAGCAGGTTTTATGAACCCTGTTTCTTGGTTTACTGTTCCACCATTTTTGCATAACCACAATCACTAGTACTAATTGATGTTTGATCCCCAGAGATGCACCAATCTTGTTCCATAAATTTTTTGCAGCATCACCTTCAACAAAAACATGTTGAATAGTCTCAACTTGAGAGGTATTGCAACATAAGCACCCTATATCATCCTGGTTCCCATATTTTGCCCTGATTTCATTGAAAGGTAGTTTGCCAAAAAATAGTCTCCAGCATATGAAAGAGAATTTGAATGGAACTGCACTGTGCCATACATTCTTAAGGATAAGATTCTTGCACTCTTATTGGTGTATTGTCCATCTTCAGAATTATTCTATATAGCATAGTCATCTTTTTTCGCCACTTCCAATTTCAATAGGACTTATGTGAAGGGCCATCTGTCCAGGAATAGTGTTGTATAGTTTCTGCAGGTTCCAAGTGTTGTTGGTGAGAAAAACTTTCACTTTGAGTTTAGATATTCTTCCTTGCATCTGCTCAGGACAAATATTTGCTAGAGGGCCATTTTCTATCCATTGATCCCACCAGAAGTTGTTGTTTCCTCTGTTAATTTTCCATATGATGCACTTTTCTTCCTTGTCCCTAGCTAACAGAAGACATTTCCAAGCTTGAGAGTTACCAAGTATCCACCTTTTGCCAACAGCATTGGTTCTAGAATAATATTTAGCAATCAGAAAATCAGCCCAAATAGACTTCTTGGTTCTAAAGTGCCACCATCTTTTTATAGTGAGAGTATCCACAATATCCTACATGCTTCATATGCCAATTCCTGCCTCTTCTTTAGGGAAGCATAACTTACTCCATACACTCCAATGGTATTTATTTTTTCCATACTTAGGGCCCCAGAAAAAATTACAAATGTGCTTCTCTATGATTTCAATTGTACCTATAAGAGGGTTAATAACAGAGAGCATATATAGGAAGAGATTGAATGACACTTTTAATAAGTACATATCTACCTCCACAAGACAACATATTCCCTTGCCAACTATTTAGTCTCTTGATGATCTTAGTTACCAGTACAATTCCTAATTCTATTAATCCTATAAGCATTGGTTTTTGGACTAGTAAGAAAAAAACTCTTATCAATATTGACCAATTGCCCAGAAGCTTTTTCATATCTTTTAATGCATTTCATGACAAGCTTTATAGACCTGGTGTTACCACTACTGAATATGACTATGCCATCAGCATATGTAAGATGAGTAATTTGAGGACCCTTAGCATGCACAGAGAAAGGAATAAAACTATGATTCATTAGAAGACTGTTAAGAGATCTAGACAAGACTTCAACAACAATTATAAATAGGGAAGGGGAAAGAGGATCACCCTGTTTTAAACCATAAGAAGATGTGAAGAAGCCTTGTCTTGATCCATTAACAATGACAAAGTACCAAACATTAGAAATACTCCTCCAAATCAGGTCAATCGAAATTTCATCAAAGCTAAATCTATCTAGCACTTTAAACAAAAAGGACCAGGAGAGTCTATCATAGGCTTTAGCCATATCAAGTTTCAAAATCACATTTCCTCATTTATTCTTATTATTAATGTCATGACAATTTCCTGAGTCAATATGACATTGTCAATTATTAGTCTACCAGCAACAAAACCACTTTGATTCTTAGATATCAGAGTACTTAGAATGGGATTAAGTCTATTAGCTAAGATTTTAGAGATGATTTTGTTAGTATAATTACTTAGGCTAATAGGTCTTAGATCAGAGAAAGTACTAGGGGAGTCAAAAGTACTAGGGGAGTCAACTTTGGGAATTAAAGTGAAGCATGTATGTGTAAAGTATCTAGTCATGTTCTTACCTCTAAAGAATTAATGTATAAAGGCAATAATATCAGTTTTGATAATATCCCAACAGTGTTGAAAGAACTTACCATTGAATCCATCTGGACCTGCTGCACTATCTGCACTCATATTGAAAATAGTAAGCTTGATTTCCTCTTCTTCAGGGATTTTGTTAAGGGCATCAGTTTATTCATCCCTGATGATTCTAGGAATATAATCCCGTACTCTGCTGTTGGACTCCTGATAGTTGAGATTGAACTGCTTTTGAAGTGTTTTATTGTAGCTCTGTTAATGTTGCTTTCTCGTTGAGCCCATTTGCCCTTGTGGTTTTGAATTATGTGGATTTGAACCCTTCTCCTTCTATTCCTAAGAACACTATGGACATACTTGGTGTTTTTTTCCCCATCTTTGAACCATTAGAGCTGAGTTTTCTGTTCTAACACGCAGTCTTGCATAGTAAGCCATCTAATATATTCAGCATACCCTCTGTTGAGCTCCTCCCTTGGATGTTCATTGTTATGCATAATGTTATGATCTTCCAAGATCTCAATCTTGGCTTCCCATTCATTAGCTTTTTCATTCACATTACCAATATTGTTTCTCGACCAGTTACTGAGATCCATGCTGAGTCTTTTCAATTTATTTTGCAGGATACACATTGAATTGCCCCTTATTTGATCACACTAAGAATTTTGAACCACCTCCATGAAGTCATCTTGTTCTATCCAGAAGTTCAGGAATTTGAAATATTTGATATGGTTGTCTTGATTGTTAAAACATTTGAGTAGAAGGGTTGTGTGATCAGAGCCAGTTCTGGACAAATGTCTAACAACATTGTTTTGAAACATTTGAGCCCATTTATCATTGATTAGCATTCTATCTAATCTCATCCACATCCTTCTGCTTGGCCTCCAGTTATTACACCAAGTATATTTTGGTCCACTAAAACCAATATCAGTTAATCCACTAGCCTTCATACATGAAATGAAATCCATGCTTTTGCGAGCCTTATGAGGTACACCCCCTAGTTTTTCATCCGGGTCCATAATCACATTGAAATTTCCCATCACACACCATGGACCATCCATATGCTTATCCAGATCTATCATATTGTCCCAAAGTTCTTCCCTTTCCTCAGAGATACATTTTGCATTAATAGCAGTAACAAACTTCCCCTTATCAGAGATGGAGTTCTTGAGAGTGATTTGTTGATCATTGTTTATTATGGTTTCTGTGTGATCACATTCCTTCCAAAAACACCATATTTGGCCATTTGTGTTTGCGAGACAGTGATCAAAATCAAGATGTCTTTTGTAACCATTGATTTTGTTCTTATTCATGGATGGTTCTGATATTGCTGCAATAACCACTCTATTACTGTTGACAAGTGTTCTGAGTCTTTGTATAGATTTTTTGGTCCTCGCCCCCCTATTATTCCAAAAGATTGCATTAATCATGGATTATGGAGGGCGGAGCACTTTGTCTCTGAATTTGCTTCTTTCTTGCTTGTGATGCACTTTGTCCTGAATTTTTGTCTTTCCTGCTTGTGTTGTAGTATGTTTGGTTTTCTTTTTCTTCTTCTACTTTTCCCTCTTACATCAGTGGTGATTTTTGCTTTCCTCCAACTCTGATCAGTGTCCTGGTTTTCCTCCTTATTAGTCCTGGAAACAGTGGAGTCAACTGACAGGGTTCTTCCAAAGATCTCTGCTCTTCTTTTCATACCTCTTACTGTTCTCAGTTTTGTTTTTCTTTTGAATTGGGACCACGTGTTGATTGCTATTTTTTTTTTCTCTATAGATGTTTCCTCATTCTGTTGGTTAAAACTTTTTTGTTGGTCATCCTTCTTTTCCTGATTTATTTGTTCTTCACAGTTGATCTCCATATATAATTCTATACCTTCATCATTTCTGATACATGAAAGCATTTTAGGGGATTGTATTTCCCCTTCTTCTATCTCCTCACCAACATGCTTAAAACTTGCTTCCTTGTTTTTCTTGCTAGAGCCCTCCTCCTCTGCATCACTTATAAGAGTGATTTCAGCCTGGCTTTCTTGATGTTTTTCTATGTTATCATTCTTTCCATTTGTTTGTTCATTTTCTTCCTGACCATCTTGTTTTCCAATCCCTTTGTCCGGTAGTTTTTCTTCTTGCTTCTCATAATACCCTTTTTGTTGTTGATCAGATAACCTCTTGAGTCTTTCCTTTCTCTTTATGATTTCTTTTGGTGCTACAGTTTTGAAGGTCACTGTGCTTTTTTTTTTCTTTTTTCTTGAATCTCTTGCTAACGGTATGTTCATTGTCCTTACTTGGCACAACAACATTCTTTTCCCCTTATTGAACAATTTCAGACTGTTTTACCTTATTATTATTGTTCATGTCACTAGGTATTGTCTCTTTCCTCTCTACTATGTTGTTCTGCTTCTTTTCCTCATCATCATCCCTTTGTTTTTCATTGTTAGGAGCTCTATGTGGTTCCATGGTTTCTTGTACACGAGTAATAACATCTAGAGGGTTATTTCTTCTATCAATGGTCCTGCATTCCATCATACAGTGGCCTATTTTCCTACAGTGTCTACAATAGATTGCATAGATTTATTTATAAGAAATCATAAAAATGCAACAAATAGTGTATATGGACCTATAACTTTAAAATAAAATGTGTTCAATATTAAGAATCTTAGAACTCATAAAACTTAAATCTAAATATGCATCATAAGATGTGATTTTGGTACAAATTGTATCATAACTCTAGAAGTTATTGTTCATAAGTCCTGACATATCATCAGACGCTTTGATAGATAGGCACACTTGTTTTGCATCCATAAGTCTTGACATATATATCGTCGGGATTTTAGTACAAATTGTGTCATAGTTTTGGAACAAATGGTTTACAAATCTTAACGGATTAGCAGAAGTTCTAATGGATGGGCAAACTTGCTTTGCATGCACGAGTCTTGACAAATCGGCATGATTTTAGTAAAAATTGTGTGATAACTTTGAAACAAATTGTTCATAAGACATCACATGTGTAGAAATTTTACCACCACGATTTTGCTTCAAAATAGATCTCAATCAACTCCAAATTTGATATTCGACCTTCTAATACCAGTTTTAATAATTTAAAAAGGTTACATTCAATTCAAATCTTCAAAGATCATAAATCTGCTTTATCTTCTTCTAACAAGTTTTTCAAACTGAACAAAATCTAATAATTGTGTTCTTCAATTTTGTCCAACTAAACCAATTAAAATAAATGATAATAGACAATACAAACTCAATAGAACATTACCTACTCAATGAAAAGAAATAAAGAATTGTTATAAAGACATCGTATTGTGGATGTCCATTCAAATACAAGCCATCTGGATAAGCTTACAATCAAGGCATACTTTGCAAGTAGCTCAAGCAGTAGCTTGCAAGTAGCTCAAAAAGCGTACTTACCAAAATAGCCTTTCCCGAAATGCCTCGCAGCAGCTTCCTTTCTTCTATATATAGGAAGTCAATTCAGTTCATTTATAGAACAATTGAAAGAGCAATAAATCTCTCTCTCCCCCTAAGCTACTTTGGCTATATCTCTTGTATTGTATACTTTTAATATTATTTTATAACACGTTATCAGCACAAGACTTTGCCTAAATACTTGTTTTGAATTTAATTTCAAATGCAAGAAGAAATTCAAAGCCACGATTTCATTATTCATGATGAATCAGTTGAAAGTAGACGTAATCCTCCGTTCTTCTGTTTGGATTGTAAAGCTACAGAGAAAGCAACCAATATATTGGTCACTACTGTCAGGTAATATCTTTCACTAGAGATCATGGTGCTTTACTTGATATGCTAAAGATTAACATATTCTGGTAAGAGCGTTTTGAGTGTTTGAATGATGTAATCGATATTTATTTTTATATTCCATTCCACACTTACAAGTTTTTAAAGACGTGAAATTTGCTTCCGAAGAAGCAATAACGCAAAGGGATTATAAAGTGAACAACAAGAACAAATTCACTGATATTCCAGCAGAATTTGTGATATAACCATCGAAAGTGGTGATTATATTTACTTGCGTCTATAATCACCTAAGTCGTAATATTATTACAAGCTTATTGTGATTACAATTGAAACATGTTAGGAAAAAATTCTCTACATCATATGTATGCCTCGATTTGTTCCTGAAGTAGCAATATCTTAAAAGATGTTCTAAGCTATCACGATTTGATATGCTTAAGGCACGTTCAAATGATTGTGTTCCATTCCTGAAGAATGAGAACTTTTGATAAAAGCTATAAGTATAGATCCATTCCCTGAAATAAATGTGATAATATTTAGTATAACTTATCAATACAGACGTGTACTTGCTTGTGAAAATATCACGATTTTTCTCCAGAAGAAGTAGAATAATTAAGAAGACATATTTTGAATATTCTATGTTTTACTCCCAAAGTAGTAAACTCAGAAATTTGCTCCCGGAGTAGCAAAACTCTGGACCCTACTCTCGAAGTAGTAGAGCTTTGATATCTACTCCCGAAGTATTAAATATTCTGAATTTTACTTCCGAAGAAGTAGAACTTTGAAATTTACTCTACGAAGTAATAAAACTTTAAAAAAAATTACTCCCAAAGTAGTAAAATATTTTAAACTTTACTCCTGAAGTAATAACATCCTAAAACTTTACTCCAGAAGTAAAAAGAATTAGTAAATATCTGAGAATTATTCTAAAGCAATGTCTTCTTGTGCTTGAGTAAAATAACGAGCTAGTAATGAACATCGTATTTCAAGCACATCTGAATTATCAAGTTTTATTCCCTGAAGTGGATGAAGAAATACCACTCCTGGAGAGCCAAAATAACAAGTGATATACATGTTATTTTTGTGGTATGAAATTAAGGCATTGCAACACGTATCTATCGTGCGTAGAAACATCTTGAATTATTTTATTAAAGTATCATTTTAAGGCAAAAGGGAGCAGAGTAGAATGTTTTCTGCTATAACCACATTAATACATTATGGTAAGTTGTTATTGATTTCCTTGAAGGAAATAAACATTGATGTATTTCTTCCTGAAGGATGTAATTACTATGTGATTGCAGCTTTAATACAAAACATTCAGATGTTAATAGCTAATATCCTTGAAGGAGATATTGAAATACTAAAGTTTAGAGCTTAACGTTTACTTTTCGTAATTTATAGTTTAAAATTGTTTTCGAATTTCTATTTGATTACTGTTTTCTTTTGTGACACCAGTAGTGTCTGACCAAATCTCCTTTCGTGATACCAGAAGTATCTAAAAAAAATATTTGGTAGTGGGAACTAATGATCAAGAGCTCCGGAAGAGCTAATTGTTTATCTATAAGTATCATGACACCAGCAGTGTTCTAATAGTATCTGATTATAGTAAATAAATTAAAGGCTCTCGAAGATGATATATATGATAACATCATTTGTCCTAGATCGTAATCGTTACGATCAGAATACAGATTATAGTAAACCTGAAGTTTAATAGCAATAGAATTGGTTATCATATTGGGACTACAAATGATTGGAATATTGAATATCTTTGAGTTACTATGGGTAAGAAATACATATATGAATCGTTACCCGAGCATGATGGATCACATGTCACAATAAACCAGAAGTTTATGACATAAAATCTCATGCAATAGTAAACCAGAAGTTTACTAAAAATAAATAGCACTCGTCATGGTAAACTTAAAGTTTACGGGTACAGATAATTTTATCAGTTGATGAGACCATTTTAGTCGTCCTGATTTAAATCTGATGTGCTAATTGAGTATTCAAAATATATTGAAGAACTAGAAGATTCTTCAAGAATTTGTTTGTGTTGCTTGTTCTCATGATAAGTTGATTGCACCAGCTAATTTTGGGATTGAATCCCCTAAAATTATGGAAAATATAAAAGGTGAATATGGGCCCATTTACCTGCAATGTGATGTCTTAAATAGATGTATCTATGAGATGCTTACATGTACATTTATTGTCAACTGACAGTTTGACATTTACGAAGTTGCTTGCTCAAAATAATTGAGTTGGAAGCAAAATTTTCAGATTATGTAATCAAGACAATTCATCTTGACAATGCTAGTTTATATATAAACTGGTTTGGCATTGGATGCGTCCATAATATAGCTAAACCATTACTTATGAGAACGAGAGCTAGATGTTGGTCCGATTTATATATATATATATATATATATATATATATATATAAACCGGTTTGGCATTGGATGCCTCCATAATATAGCTAAACCATTGCTTATGAGAACCGAGCTAGATGTTGGTCTTATATATATATATATATATATATATATATATATATACACACAACGACACTTGTATGCTTCAGACCAATAAATATGATAAATTATCCCCTCATAATTGGTTCAGGATCAGGAACTAGATATTTTCATCTTATAGCTTTTGATGTGCGGTATATGATTAATCGATATACCATGATGCACACAGATGGATTTCTCAAAGAAAATGGAGATATGTGTTAGTTTTTCTAACATAAGGGGGAGAGAATATGCAGCTAAGAAATATGTTGTGAATTATCATCAATATGATCCTCAGAAAATTCAAGTAAAATGCGAGAAGCATTTGATGACCCAACTATTTCATATTTCATCTACAAAATGCTCTTAATGTCCCTGAAGGACAGAGTTTACAACATGCATGGAGCATGGTAGACCAATCAGTTCCAAATGTAATAATTCTTGTGAAAATGGAGGAGCAAATGATCAAAATGGTCATAATAAGGTGGCAATGCGCTCTTGAAGAGCCTACAACATAACACTTCATGAAACCTTATAGAAGGTTCAGGTACCTGAAAATAATGAAGTGATGAGATCTCAGTAAGTTATGTCGAATTGCGAACCGATACAAATGATATCTCATCGACGATATCTTTGATACAATAGTGCGCGCTCTATTGTATAAGGTTGTGAGGATCTAACTTCTACATCTCTTAAAGCATGCTGACGTAGAAATAATTACACGTGAAATTATGCATCTTGGTAAGCGTAAAGTTTATTAGACCTGCAATTTAGACATCAAAAGGCGTCACACTATTTATACTGATGGATGTTGTCACAGTTGACAAAATTTCTGAAGGATTCAAGATGCCTCGGCATATAGAAGTTCCTGAGAAACTTGTTTATAATCCTTAAATGGATTAAATGAATCAAGGCTGATGTATTGAGATCACCCTAATGAATATTCATTGACGAAGGGTACAAAGATGATTCTGTTTACCCTTGTCTCTTTATGATGATCAGAAGCTTTCATATTGTTGTGCAAGTTGATGATTTGAATATTATTGGAGCTCTTGAAGAGTTTCTATACTCATTAAATTATATCTGCCGAAAGAGGTTGAAATAAAAAAAAATTGAATTAGTCCCCAAGTACCATATATTTGTGCAGTTGATGCATTTATATATCTTGCTATAACTACGAGCATGATATAATTTTACTCCAACATGGAGATATTGAAATAGAGCAACTGCACATTGCAAATAAAAGCCCTGACATGAATGTATTTGTCTTAACAAATATTGTCAAGTGTTTTGGATATACAGGGTATTCATCCGATCGACGTAAGAGTTCAATCCAGACATGTTATCTATTTCCATGAAGGATTACTGTCATATCATGTTGTTTACATGACCGTCAAATCATACAAAGACAATAAAGCAAGTCAAGCATGTACTTGTCGTGATTGCAACAATATTATATGGCAATGATGTAACTCTATCTAAGGAAGGAAGATGCAGATCATCAACCAGTTCGTCGAATGATCATTTGACATATCTGATCACAAATGCTCTGCCAACCTCAAGATTTGATAAGTTGGTATACAAGATCGGAGTACATCATCTTCAAGAATTATGTGATGCTTTAATCAGGGGGAGTAAAATACGCGTTGTACTCTTTTTTCCTTAACCAAGGTTTTGTCCCATTTGGGTTTTTCTGGTAAGGTTTTTAACGAGGCAGCTAGCAATGCGTATTACTAGATACGTGTACTCTTTTTCCTTCACTTGAATTTTTCCCACTAGGTTTTTCCTAGTAAGGTTTTAATGAGGCACAAATCTATCAATGAACATCCAAGGGGGAGTGTTATAAATACATCGTATTGTGGATGTCCATTCAAATACACAGTCATCTGGATAAGCTTACAATCGATGACGGGCAACTTGCAAATAGCTCAAACAAGCCGACTTGCAAGTAGCTCAGCGAGCGACTTGCCAGCGTAGCTTTTCGAAAAGCCTCGTAGCTGACTTCTTGAAATGCCTGTGCACAGCCTTCCTTTCTATAAATAGAAAGTCAATTAAGTTCATTTATATAACAATTGAAAGAGCAATAAAATCTCTCTCTCCCCCTCAGCTACTTTGATTATATCTCTTATGTCGTGTACTTTTAATATTATTTTATAACAAGAATAAGTTTTTAATTTTCTACTGCACTGAAAGAGAGAAAAAAAAAAGATCCTGCGAAGATTTGTGTATAATGTAAACTTTTCAAATTTAGGGACAAAAGTGAAATAGGTGTTAACCGGAAGGACTATCGGTGAAATATCTTGGGAAATTCACTAGTCACCTGGATAATTTCCTTATTTTAGCATAGTTAATTTCCTTCTTGCCCTCGTCTCTTCGTCGACGCTACCTTTGCTAATCGCCGTCAGCTTTCTCTCAATCGCTTTCCAAGTAAGTCCTGTAGACCCACGGTTTTACTTGATCTCCTTGTAACCTATTATGTTACTAGTCTGTGATTTGGCAGTTAAATGATATATCGTTTCCTCTTGTGTAAATGGATTGCATTTGGATCCCTTTTTTTAATTTATTTATGTCTGTTTTAAGAGTCGGATCTATTTTTGTGGTGGATTGATTTGATTGTTATGCAGATTCTTTCGCGGCTGGTATAGCCCGATAACACAACTACTTTTTTCTTTTTATTTGGATTTGGTTCATGTATTTAGGGCTTCTCCAAAAGTATAAGTTGAATTCGACTCGATAAAGATCATAATTACATGGGTTGACACCAGTTGTTCAACTCCACAGTTCGAGTTACATTGGGGTAATTAAGAACCATAGGGTGTGTAAACAATAATAATTATTGGGACACCCAAGGGTGTGTCCTAGTGGTCAATGAAGTGAGTTGAGAACCATCAAGTCTCGGTTCAATTTCCTGCGCTAGGTGGTGTCTTCCCATTTGTCCAAGCCTAGGTAAATAGAGTTACCCGGCAACTGTGTTGGTAGGAGGTAGCAGGTATCCTATGGAATTTAGTCAAGGTGGCCGGACATCACGGTTTAAAAAAAAAAAAAAAAAAAAAAAAAAAGAAGAAGATAGATTATTGGCGGTTTTTGGTTTGTGATATTATTGTCTAGTAGTTTACCTTGCTATTTATTGGAGCCACTTTGTCCAAGTATTTGTGAGTATTGGTGAGCTGTAGGACTATCTCAATTCCTTGTTAACACGAGGATGAACGATAAGGTTGCTCAGGTAGAACATTCTTGAGGAATAAGTGATAAAGATATGACTTGTTTGCTAAAGCTAAGCTATGCAAACAAGAGAATAACAACTACAACATACCTATTGCAATCCCACAAGTGGGGTCAAACGTTACCCCTACCTTTGCAAACGAGGGAATAAGGGACCGATAATACAGTCTGGTGAAAGGGCTTTGTCTTAAGTTAACCCATGCCTATTGCCCATTTTTGGTGCAAAAATCGCATAAACCACAGAGCTAATTGGCTTATTGATTAAAACATGGTTGTGGCTGGACTTAACATTTCTGTAGTCATGTATTCTTTGATGCTAGCATGAGTGCCGACACCGTCTTGGCTTTATTTTTTTTCATCCTGACTTAACTATCTACCAAAATATGTTATCAGAACATGCCCTGTGTTTTTTTATCCTAGTTCACTTAATCAGTGAAAGTGATATTGTACTTGTTAAATTAGAATTTGAAGGTGCAAGCCATGGATGTCATATATGCTCAGTGCTTTTTGCTTTCCATTTCTTACCATTAGACTAGATCCGTTGAACTTGATTCCACCAAAAACCATCTCACTTCTCACCCTTACAGCTTGACTAAGCATCTATTTTCTCTTTTCATTCTTCTTCTTCAAGAGTTACAGTCACTATTGCAACTTACCGAGATTCCTTTGAGAAAACAGAGACAACTCTCACCCACAATGGAGATCTCATAGGGTATTCCACCACTTTTTTTTTTTTTTGTGTGTGTGTGTGGGTGGTGGGGGTTTGGGGGGGGGGTGTGTGGCGTCTTTGTCGGTTATGCTATCTTATTAGTTTTCAACATATGTGATGCCTTGAAGAAAAAAAGTCTCAGTTTCTTGCTATAGAAAAGAGCCTTAATTCCGTGAACACCCAGATCAGTCTGTCTTTGCTTCTCTGTTGTAACTGGAGACCTTTATTTGCTGGCTATCTTTATTCAAATGACTGGGTGGTCTGCCATCGCATTCGGCCATGTGCATTTCATGCACTTTTACATGTTACTTTATGCTGATGGACTCTTCTTGTTTATCTTGTTTCTCGACCACAAGTTCAATTGACACCCCCTTTCTAGAGTAAATTATTTTATGCAAAGCTTGCTTTAGTTATTTTAGCATCCATGAAAGCTTCACTTATTTCCTACCACACAAATACACTAAAACGTCAAACAAATTCTGTTGCAATGGTAAAAAAAATAAGGAAAGGAAATCATACGAGTATGCTCATAAGAAAAAGTAAGGAATGTTGCAGACCGCTCAATTGGATATCAACCATCCTAACGTGGAGCAGGTTAAACTGATTGATATATTTATTTTATTATGAGAATGTAAATTTACTAGTTACTGAAAAACGCAGGATGTCAGAAGAAACACCTTTCTATCCCAGAGAAAAGCTTGTTGAGAAGCAAAAGTTTTACCAAAGCGTTCAGAAGCACACATACTTGAAAGGTCGTTATGACAAGCTTACATCAGTGGCCATTCCAGCTGCCTTGGCAGCTACTGCTCTGTTTATGATTGTGAGTTTCTTTCAAATTTCTAGATTGCTTTATCCTGTCTTGAATCAAACTCTAATCAGATCCTGGATGATGTTTCAGGGGAGAGGGATCTACAATATGTCTCATGGCATAGGGAAGAAGGAATAAATGTTGGCTTCTGCTAGGCCATTGTTCCTATGCGGCTTATTGAAAGGAGATAATCTCAGTCCTGTTTGTTCTTTGTGGATTTTTAATTATCAGTTGCTAATACTAGTCACTTAGACGCAAACAATAGAGCGTGGCGTTGTATGGCATATGCTATCAGTACTTAGCAGCATAACACATTTGCTCACCTGTTTGGGTTTTTGCATATTTGTATTAAACGGTGTTGGCGTGGAAATAAGCATGTCAAGTAATGCATCTCGTTTATCCTATTTATAACAAAATGAGAAATCCCGTCCCTCATTGACCCCTAGTCTCCAAGATAAGGAGATTGAAAATAGTAGCACCAAATTAGAATTTGAAAAAAAACATAGATTGTTCCCTTAAACTTCAATCGTGATTTTTACCATTATATCCTGCTTTGCTTTTACCTAAACATGTTAGCACTTGTACAATGTGTTACTGTATATTTTAGGCTAAACCATCAGGTTTTCCAAGCTCTAATCTCTTTTTATTTATTTTAAACCTACTTTTAAGTTGATTTTCATTATGTACTAACATTAGTGTATATTAAGTTGATCATTTTATACCCTTTGAGAGGAATTAAATCCCACGCTAAGATGAGAACTTCGCAATTTACTCGATCAAAGGTGTCTACAAGGATCAAAGCAACAGCAACAAAATACCTTATGTAATCCCACAAGTGGGGTCTGCAAAGGGTAGTGTGTATCCAAACCTTACCCCTATCTTGGGTGATAGAGAGGCTATTTCCGATAGATACTCGGCTCAAGTAAAAACATTTCAAAGCAGTTCGAAAAAGAAAACAGCGAGAGTGAAAAGGATCAAAGCAACTGCATCTCAGCTAAATAGCAAAATCTGAAACCTTGTTGGAGCCTCCTCTTTATATCCAATTTTTCATCCTGGCTGCTTCACATCACTCCCCTCCCAAGCACATCATTATAAAAACATGGTTTATCGTGCTCTTTAAAGTTCTGGATTCTACACTATGCTATAGTAATGAAATATATACTACTTACATGGCACAGAGATATCGTGTTAAAAAAGAAGAAGAGAAGAAAAAAAGAAAGAAAAACAAACCTATCCATTCTCAGGTCTAGTATAGCTAAAACATCTCAAACTCAATATCCTCTCCTATACTTTTGAATTCTTTCTGAGACTTCGCAATCTCCTTGTTCTGTTGGTTGGCATCAGGGATTACATTTCCCCAGTCACAGAATCTAGGCAGTTCTGGAGGTGTTTCACATCGTATTAGCGCCCAGTTCAGTCCTTCAAAGAAAGGATGCTGCTTTATCTCTGCAGCCCCTTTCTCAGCTCCCAACCTATTCTCTGGTTCCTTTTGCAATAACCGTCTGATCAAATCTCTTGCATTAGAGCTAACCACAGGATATGCAGGGAACTTAAGACACTGAGAAACCACATTCGCTAATGTATCCTCATTTCCTGGTCCTTTGAAAGGTGTCCTTCCATATAACAGTTCATAAAGAAAGATACCAAAGGTCCACCAATCTACTGCACTGCCATGACCTTCTCCTTTGATAATCTCTGGAGCCAGGTACTCATGGGTGCCAACAAACGAGTTGGATCGGGCATCAGTGGGCTCCACTATGAGCTGTGGCAAAGGTGTGACTTGTCCAGCTATGTCAGCCTTTAGCTTACGTGTCTTAGCTGCTGCGGATAAAAATCTAGG
Source organism: Lycium ferocissimum (assembly GCF_029784015.1). Classification (NCBI taxonomy): domain Eukaryota; kingdom Viridiplantae; phylum Streptophyta; class Magnoliopsida; order Solanales; family Solanaceae; genus Lycium; species Lycium ferocissimum. The sequence goes on along the minus strand of NC_081345.1, from coordinate 37,669,741 downwards.
GGTGAAGCAGGATACTTGCCAGGACGGATGTAGGCAAAAGGGGTCTATGCAGCTAGATTCAGAGCATGGACTAGACGTCGTCTTTGGAGGCTTAACGACAGGAGTAGATGATTTCACCAATGTAGGATTAACAACACACCTGAGAGACAAGTCAAAATCGGAGAGCATGATGTGACCATCTTCTCGAACCAAGACGTTCTCTGGTTTTAAGTCTCGGTAGATGACTCCAAGCATGTGAAGGTATTCCAAAGCAAGAAGAACTTCAGCTACATAAAATCTGTGTAAAGAATAAGAATAACAGAAAATGTCAAGATCACATCGAAAACCACTTAAACTGCAGAATAACAGAAAAATGTCAAGATCACATAGAAAGCTACTTAAAACTGCATCTCGCGAGATATAAAATGACAAGCTGCACTCCCATTACCAGATTACTAAAGAACATTAGGAAGACTTGTCCAACAAAAAGTAACATATAAAGCACAAGATCTTTGCTTAAACAGAAGTATATTGGAAAGTTTTTCAGTAAATTTGAAAGAATAGGCTCGACATGTTATGCGACGCGTAGATACTATTAGAAAAGAATTACTGGAGAGACAGGTTTCATATCCCTACTCATTCACCAGAAACTAAATAACGTCTCCATACAAAGTAGGAATTCACTTCCGGATGTGAGATGAAGCATGGAGATGACATGGAGAAGAGATGCAAGTTCAGTGACAAGTCACTTCCATTGTTCACATATTTTCACTAGGTTTTCTTCTTCTCCACTTCTTTTCTTTGATTCACCCACTTCTGATGTTTCCGTTGAACTGACTTTTATCTGTTCATATCGCTAGTTGCTAATGATTTTGACTTTAGTAACTTTCAATATTTTGCATCCACTGGAAGATGGGACACTCCTCAATCAAGAGAAACATATATAACAAAGATTCAAGGAGTTCTAACTTCTAATCCACTGAGACATGCTCAAGAACAATCTTTCGTGAGGGTTGGAACATGGAAGGACTAAAAAGAAGAAAAGGAAATTGGAAGATAATTTGTCATAGATTAGACCTGAGCTTCCCGAAAATTACAGGGAAACCCTCAAGCTTTGTAGAGTAAGAGACTTCCCTATAAGTTTGGTTGACCTCCCCTGATTAACTCAAAATTTGTATTTAAGGTCCAAATTCTGGAAAAACAAACCTGTCTCTCAACTTTGCTCTTTGTCCAACCAATAAATGGATTTTGGTCCGAAAGAACAGAAAACAAAGCAAATAGTCAGACGCAAACTGGTTAGTTTGATGAGCCAGTTTTTTGACTAAAGAAATTCTTGGTTAAAGGCATTCAAGTCAGTTTACAAGTTCTCAGTGATGGAGTGAGCATTAAGTGTATAATTGGAAGAAAATCATAAACCTCGGATATATAAACAATGAATTTAATTTTTCCTGATTCACATGGGACATACAAAGAAACTGGAAAAGACGTATTTTTAACTCTCATATGCTAAATCCATTTGATGTTATTTTTTATAAGGAACTCTCATATGCTAAATCCGCTTGAAATCCAAACCAATTAGATAAGTTGTCTAACTTATTCCTGTTTCTTGTACTTAAGCTTGGTGCTAACTGTTATTTGAACTCCATATTTACACAAGTTGAATGCTAATCTTGTTGAATAATAAGTGATAGCATATACCAAGCTATTATCCATCAGCAAATGACAGGTGAGTGTCATTTTGTGGGATGCAAAAGAGAGTCTACTAAACCATTGCAGACAGATATCTCTAAAGTCTTTTGGAATCTAGATTAAGAATAGATATAATAAGAAATAGTTTCAGGGAAGAAGTAAACCTGGCTGCTTGTTCAGAGAAATTCTTGTTGGGTTGCTTTTGCCGGAGCACATGCAGATCACCTCCTGGACAATATTCCATCACTAAACATGAGTATTTGTCATTGGTAATGTCAGCATAGAGTGTAGGGAGAAACGGATGATCCAGTATTTGCAGTATTTCTTTTTCAGCCTGCGCTCTTGTCATTTTCCTCCTGCTGGTCAGAAAGTCATTGTCCATAACTTTCACAGCAAACACACTGTTTGTGCCCATTAGCTCAGATAGATAAACAGTCCCAATGTCCCCTCCACCAAGTTTTTTAAGCATCTTAAATTGCTTCAAACTAATGTTTCCGTGCTGCTTCTGAACACAATGAATGGCTTCCCATCTCAAATCTTTGGACATATGAGGCCGATATCCACTGCGACTAGACCCACTGCGATAGCTTTCTTCGCTAAGGCTTGTGGTGCTGCTATAATCCCCGATGCTACTCTTTGAACTTTGAGATATCTCCCCCTTTTCTCTTGATAATGATCTTTCATCGCCTTTTGTAACTATACTTCTTGTTCTGTTACAACTGCTTGAGCTGAGACCAGGTTTAGTAACACTTGAGCTAACTTCTATGCTATTTGGACCACATGAGTCTGAAGATTCCTTATCCTCTTCTTTCTGATCATTCTTTAGTACATATTCAGGTGTTTGACAAGGTATCTCGCTTGTACTACAACTCAAATCATTGTCAGTTCCTCCATTAGATTGCTTGGAACAGCCGGTGAGAGCAGAAATAACTTTCTTCTTAACAAAGGTTCTGCTTCTGGAAGCTGGTCTCGTAAGTCTGATGACTTTATTTCCAGTAGATGAACAAGAAACACGATCTAAATCTCGTGCCTGCTCTTTATCTGATGGAATTACAGTTGTTGGAACTTCATCTAAGGCAGGCATCGTTTCGGCTTCCACTTTATTGGCAGTTGAATAATGCGGTGGTTCCAAAAATAATTTCTGCTCCGACACTTCTTTCAAGTAACCAGAACCAATATCAGTTGAGTGAGGAAAAACCTCATTTCCACCTGAAATTTCTCTTATTTCTGCGCTGTGTTCCAATGCATCATAAGTAGGTTTTTCTTTAATGGACACATTTTCATATTCAGTAATCTTATCAGAAGTATTTGACATACTCCTATCCGGGATAAGGGAAATCTGCACTAAATTCCCTATACCTTCATTGACAGTATGTTCAGGGCCATTAGTCGGAACAACGACAGGCCTGTAAAGTCTTTTGGCAGCCCCAGTCTCTGAGAAGCCCGACAGCCTGGATGCTTTTGATGACCGCTTCTTCACAGCCGCAAGCTCTGATGCCTGAGAGATGCATAATCCTCTGAAGGCCTGCTTCAAACTTGCAGGCTCGGAATTATCAAAACCTGATGCTCGAGAGGGGCTAGATCGCATTGGTCTCTTCATTGCGCTTTTACTCAAAACATCTTTGACACCCCTTTCTGACTTATTCACACCTCTATGGCAAGTCCTAATTTCTATAGCTTCAAACAATTTGTTAATATCATCCTTCATACAATACTGTTGACCGGTTGCAGGATTTAAGTCCTCTATTGACTCGGTAATTTCACTAGTACCTGGCAACCTGCCCATTGCTTCTAAAAGCATATCTAAGAAAGAAGAACACAAATGGAACAGTCCATTAGAGGTTCTCCAAAATGGTTGTTGATCATATTCAATTCCAAGACAGAAAACTTGGCCACTACCTCTTTACTGCATTCGGTATGCAGCATACCTTATCTGCTACAAATGAAGAAATTCAGCAAATTACAGATGAATAATTAATTCATAAGAAAAATTGAGTCATTTAAAGCCAAAAGAAGGATTTATAGCACCCACAAGTTATGTCCTTTCAATGCTTATGGTTTAATTACTGCTGTTGGGAGTTGAATATAAAGGACTAAGCAGTCCTCTCCTCTAAATTATGAACCTGTGAAAATTCATGCCACTGTACACCTACTTATAGCATCTAAAGCCAGCTGTTCATATGTTCTTTAAAGACAGCCAATGTTGAAACTAAATCTGTGTAGATTTTGGTACTACTTTAGACAACTACCACAATGGCAAGTTTAAAAACAATAGCTTTCTTGCTCACTCATTTATTCTCAAAGCTGTGAACTCATATGACCACTCCACTTTTCTATTTCATCATAAGTTCTAAATTACATTAACTCTATATATGCATTGCTCCACCAATTTGTTTGCATATGTTTTTCCCAAAAATTTAAAGCCCAACAGTTTTTTTTTTTTTTTTTTTTTAAAAAGAAGCTTCAAATGAAATCCACCAAATAAAAGCTAAAGTGATCCAAATATTCAGATGAAAAATCCATAATACATAGAGTTATTAGCTAATCTAGGAAGAAAAAAATGACATACAAGAAATAGCATTAGGAAAAGGCAACCCAGAAAAAAGTTAAAAACCTTTCAATCTTTATTAGGGATCAAGAATCTATAAATCTTCCAGCTAATGAAAAAAACATTACCAAGAAAAGCCCGAAAGTAAAAGAAATCAGGAAATACAATCCCATATTTATTTCAATGAAAATAGCAGAAGAAACAGAACCCAGAAAGGAGAAGCAGCTTTAAGACTAGTTTGAATACTTAAAAAGAAGAAAGACAACATAAAGTTTCTACCTTTAAACAACATATGCTCAAACCTTAAAAAAAAACATATGTAGGGAAAAAGAAAGAGATGAAGCAAGAACCTGAAAGAAGACCAAAAGCTAAATCTTCATTGTACAAAGAAGAAGAAGAAGAGAAGAAAAAGAAGGGTAATTTTAGGGTATATACGCGTGTGAGAGAGAAGGGTGACAGGAAAGAATGAGAAAGTTGAAAACTTTGAAGGAAAAAGTGGAAACCCCATAAGTGATTATTACTAGTTTAGAGAGAGAATGGGGAAAATGGGAAGAAGGGGAGTTGGGGGGAAAATCACACTGTTCTTTTCCTCTGTATTGACTCTCTGTCTGTATATTTTCCTGAGTTTGGGGAACTCCAAATTGGCGGAAACAAGGAAAGCTTACACTCTGGAGACTAACAAGACCGACTCGTATCTGAATTTAGTACTTGGGGAATGCCAACTAAAGACAAAGTGTTGTTGTAAATTAAACTTCTTCTTTTTTTTTTTTTATTACCTGGGTAGGCAAGGAAAAGGAAAAATGAAAGAGGGGATTATAAGTGAGAATTCGAACCCCTCACCAATTAGGTGAAAGTTTAGTAGCCAACTAATTGAGCTACTAAAATCCCTACATGTTATTGTAAACTACTTAAACTAGTACTATGATGAATATATTGAAAGACCTAAATAAAACAAAATCGAATATACAATTTCTTTTTTACACCATCAGGTCAATTTAATTGGTTGTAACAAGCTATGTTTCTGTTCTCCAAATTATCATTTCAAAGTTGTTATGTAAATTAACCTATTATTGTTATAAGTAAACTTAACGTGATGATGCAAAAAGCCGAAAATACACAGAATTTAAATTTATATAAAAAGTTATATAATTGCCTAGCAAATCTTTGTTTTTTTATTTTAACGTAACATCAATGTGGATTGGGTGGAATTCACATATCAATAATATTTTGGGAAATATGTTCAGCTTTTTCTTTTTCTCATCTACTTTTGCTTATGATTTACAATTATCCTATGTTATACTTGAGCTCAAATTTATGTTGTAACTCAATTAAGGGCAAATACGAGGCGAAAGTTGCTTTGGTTTTGAGGAAGGGTAGGCTAGGGAGGTGGTGGGGGAATTTGAACGAGGGGACATAAGGGGGTTGATATAATAATGTGTTTTTGACTGTTTAATTCATCTTTTTACTCTTTTAATTTGCTTTTTAAATTAAATTGTGACCTTTTTGGTTACTATTTTCATTTGGGAGGAAAAAGTTGAGCTGGAATTTGATCATTTCTCTTCCATTTCAATTTGAAAGTTGGAAAAAGACTTGCTTCTACTTTTTTGACATTACCAAAAAGGTAAAAGGATTCAAATATTTAGGGGCCGTTTGTTATAAGGTTAGAGGTTATTCCGGCATAAAATTCATACCAATATTATAGAATTATCTTATCCCATATAAAATACGAAATTACCTATCCAGATTTTAATCTTGAGATAACCTTATCATTATCATGTACCAAACAATCAATGGATTATAGAACCATTGCACTCAATAAGGAAGAAACAATCTCTCTTTCCCCCCAGCCCCCACGCGCCCTCCCCACCCCCTCTTTTTTTTTTTTTTTTTGTGTGTGCTTAGAGTATATTATAGGATCTATTCTCATGAATGATTTGGTTCCTGTAATTTTATTTCATCTTAAAATTTGCTCAAGAGTGAATAATGCCAGATATGGTTCAAGTATCGATCAACATGTTGCTTCCCTTATGAATCAGTTAATGGGGTCTTTGATATATGGGAAAAGGTGCAAATATACCCCTTAACTTTGCGATTTAGAGCAGAGATACTCCTGTTATAAAAGTGGTGTAAATATACTCATGCCGTTACATAATGGTGCAAATATACTCTTTTTGCTGAAAGATTTTTTTTTTAAAATTATTTAGTTTATTTTTTAATTAAAAAAAATACCACGTGGCTTTAAAAAAAAGCCTACCCATTTTTTTTAGTAGACATATTTTTCTAAAGCCACATGATAAATTTTTTTCTGGTGGGTCGGGTCTGGTTCTTTTAAACAAATGGGAAGGCTTTTTTTTTTTTAAAGCCATGGAGATACTTTTTTAAACGAACCAGACCCGACTCACCAGAAAAAAAATGTACCATGTGGCGTCAGAAAAATATGTCTACTCAAAAAAAATGGTTGACTTTTTTCAAAGCCACATGACATTTTTTTAAAATTAAAAAATAAGCTACATAATATTTTTTAAAAGGATATATTTGCACTATTTTATAACAGCACGGGGTATATTTGCACCTTTGCCCTTGATATGTTATCAAATGACTGCTAAGAAATTAGTGACTAAGGCAGATTGAAGATCTAAAATTTATTGGTTCTCGATTTTATTCTATTGGAGTTGCAACAACAACAACACAACATACCCAGTGTAATCCCACAAGTGGAGTCTGAGGAGGATAAAGTGTATGTAGACCTTACTCCTACCTTAGAAGGTAGAAAGGTTGTTTCCAAAAGACCCTCGGCTCAAGAGAAAGCATGAAAAAAATGTTAGACAAGGAATGATGAATATAGAAAAGCCATGTCAAAATAGTATAGATAAGCACTATGAAGAAAAGTAACAGTAAATGCAGCAAACTAATATGATAATCGACGTACCAGAGATAGCAAATAGTAACAAGAAATCGAAGGACAAGAAACCACAAAGGTAATACTACGCATACTAGTATAGAAGGAAACACGAGACACGCGCTAATACCTACTAACCTTCTACCCTAATCCGCAACCTCCTATCCAAGGTTATGTCCTCGGTAAGCTGTAACTGTGTCATGTCCTGCCTAATTACTTCTCCCCAATACTTCTTCGACCTACCTCTACCTCTCTTGAAACCGTTCATAGCCAACCTCTCACATGTCCGCACTGGGGCCTCCGTGCATCTCCTCTATACATGCCCGAACCGTTTCAGCCTCACTTTCCGCATCTTATTAGAGTTACTAGGTTTTAATTTATAATTTATTAAATGAATTTTTAAGACAGACATAGGGTTTGTGTTATATCTCGCATTTTGGTACGTCGGAATATTTCAAGTGGTTGCGACGAGTTAAGAACAAGGCTACTTTTTCCGACTTTGTGTTAAGGTAGGAGTCACTTATGATTTTATGGGATGGAAATATTAAGGAAGAGTTGGGGTGAAAAGTGGAATTATGGAAATTCATGTTTCATGAAATATGGGACTAAAAAATGAATTATGGAAGGTTGAACACTTCATGAAAACTTGGGGCCAAAAGTGAAGATTTGGAGACTTAAAAATCCAAAAAAAAAAAAAAAAGAAGAAAATAGAGGGAGGTGGCCGGCCACATGGAGATGTGGGCCATGGCCACATGTTTTAATTGTATCTACATGTATAAGATGACTAACTTAGTCATCCTTATCATTGTGTTGTCTAGAATTTTCAAGAAATAAGAAGAAAAAGAAGAAGAGAGAAACGGCTATGGTGAACCATGGGAGAGCCAAGAGAGTTGAACATGAAAAATCATTTTCTTCTAGTTTTCATATCAATTAAAGGGTCCTACATATCATGGAGTAATTGTTGGGACATGTAAAACATTCTTTCTTTGCAAAATGAAAAGCTAGCCGTGTGAAGAAAGTTGGGAGAAGAAGGTATGCCTTAATCTTCTCTTTATTATGTTATGCATGGTTCATGTATGTTGTTAAGTGCGGAAATGAATGAAAATTTTGGAAATATGGATGTTAAAGTGAGCCGTGGAAGTTAAGGTTTGGGCCGTGAGTTGTGCCATATGAGGTAGGAATATGAATTAATTGTGTTTAGCATGTCTTTGTGTTGTTGTAACGTGTAGAAAGTGAACAAAATTCATGAAGTTGTGCATGAAGATAAGTTGGCCGTATGGTGGGTTTGTTTTATGTAGAGGAGAAGGACAAATTTTATTTAATATAACTTGATTGTTGTATTGTAAATTCTATGACGTAAAATGAAGGTTTAACGATTCATGTTGAGATTGTAGTGTTGCGAGAATTTTGTTTTGGAAGATTTCTATGATTTTAATATAGTTCTTGAAATTATGGAAAATGAAGTTGTTAGCATATGTAATTGTTGATAGAGTTTGTGAATTTGAAAGAAAGAATTAAGTTGTTATTGTTCTTGTTAAGTTGGAAGGTTTCGGGGAAGATTGGATGTTGGTTGAACATCTTGAATTGCTTATCGATATTGTTATTATGATTGTTGGCATTGTTGTTGATAGGTTGGCCGGGTTGAATTCCCGGATTGTTATTGATTGAAATTGGTTAAGTTGAATTTTGGGGATGGTGTATGTACAAGGAAGTCTTTGGCTTGAAATTTCGGTAGACAAGTCGTACCTTAAGATTCAATCTCTAAATGCACTAATTCTTGTTTGGTAAATGTGACCAAAATGTAGATTTTGGCGAATTCGGAGCGTGAATTTGGAGAAGTGCGAGAAGCGGAAAAGGTATGTAAGGCTTTACTCTTCCTTCTTTGGCATGTCCTAGACATAATAGGTATGAACACGAGCCTCGGGGACCACTCAATCTCTAGAAACCTAAGTTGGAATTTGATCACTATTCATTCAATAGAATTGAATTAAACTTGCTATGTTTCATTGGAAAGGTAGCTTGAATATATGCAACTTTCACCCAGAAATGGCACTAGGAATGTCCTAAAACTTTGCTAGATAACTTTATTAAGCCTAGGATTCTAAGACAAGTATTCCTTCCAGAGATTCGTAAATGTTCTCAGGGAGGTCCATGTGTTGCAAAGACCAAAGTCTAAGAGGTCGAAAGCCTTTATCCCTGAAACGATGAATATGGCTTATAATGGTAACAATGACGTCAGATATGGAGAAATGCCTATGACGAATATGTCGACGATACGTTTCTACCACGATGGTAATTACGTGAGATGTGCTAAACGTTTCCATAACGATTTTATCTTCAAAAGCTAGAACTAATGGTTTTAACACATGATTTCTTTCAAGATAAAAAAAAAAAAAAAGGGTTTGCAAATGTTTTCCAAAATATTCATTTTTCTCCAAAAACCAAATTTGAGGATTTCAAAAGCTTTTATGACTAAAACGATGAACATGACTCTATGATGACAAGGATATGTATATGAACATGGGATGGGGGGTAGGGATACATGGAAAAATGGGAAGGAACTATGATTCATTGCCACAGTGGTGGCTTATCATCCCGGACGCGGGATGCCCGGACGCGGGATATATGGGCGAGCCGAGGTATTTCGGCGCTATGTGGGCGAGCCGACGTTGTTCGGTGCTATGACATGACATGATATGATATGCTATGCTATGACATGATATGCTATGATATGACATGAAACGCCATGATATGACACGATACGCTATGCTATGACATGACACGCTATGCTACGACATGATACGCTACGGTATGACATGATACGCTATGATAGGATTTAATACGCTACGACATGATACGATACGCTACGATATGACGTGATAAGATATGATGTGACATGATACGACATAAGTTCTACTTTCGACTCCTATGAAAAGAGACTTTTTAAACAAAAAAAGAAACGGTTACTCGCTACCTCATTATCCGTTCTATGGTCCCATGATGTTGATATTCATGCTTTATGTTGCTTTACGTCGCCTTACATGTTCGGTACGTATTCACGTCTTGACCCCGCTTTCTTCGAAATTTTAACGTTCGTGCCAATACGCGTACCCAGGGTAGTAAACGAAGACATTAGCGAGAAGGTGTTCCGGCAAGTGGCGAGCTCCATTTTCTTCGGAGTCTTTGTTTGAGTCGGTGTATACATATGCTATAGTATCGATTATGTTAGAGACTTTGCGAACGAGTCGTGTGTATGAGGCGTCGATTGTGAGCGACTCTATGGCGCGTCGTATTGTATACATGATATTACAGATTTTGTACAGTCGCAAGTTATGTTGATTTGAAAGGTATATTGTATATTGTTTTAAAAAAGAAAAAAAAAATTCATTACGCATTTATGGCCGGTTAGGGGCCCATTATGACTACGAGTGCTATGACAGTCAGCGGGTTCGCTCGGTCCTAAATAAGGGCCGGGTGCCCATCACGCCCTATCAGGAATTGGGGTGTGACAGTTTGGACCAAAAATATTGTTTTTCTTGAACCTATTCTGTCAATGATACATCCGCCTTGTGTAACGAGATGACTCAATCTCTTCACCTTTAATATGATGTCTCGAACTCGAGTCCTGAGGGAATGATGAGCCCCTTAGTGGTGAAGCGTTTTATACTCTTATTTATTCATCGCAAAATAAATGAATAACACCAGTAAGTTTTGAATATCAAATTCCTAGAGAAAAAATAATAATGCCAAATTAAAACAATTGGCAGTTGAAACTTTCAAGTCTAGAGGGATATTTATTTTAATTTGGAAGGACAGTTGTGTATATTCATGGGACCAAAAGCTTAAACCATATGTGATGTGACCTAGCTAACCTTCACACCCCTCGTTTGACTACTTACAACTAATTACTAAAGTTGATCCTTCATTTTAACGGTGCGATCGAAATTGTAGTTACCTTTCGTTTAAGACAATAAAGAATGGCCGTCTGAAACAATTGCACAAATATCATATGAATTAGGCGCACCTTATTTTTGTTATATGATTTAGACGCATAATCATTCGTTAACCCACAAGTCACAACACACCATACTAGATTTATTAGACCACTTACTATATGTCATTTTAACTAAGTTTAACTATGCTACCATCTCCCCCACTCACGCTACGTTTGAGTGAATTCCACATTTACTCCTAACATTAGCTTTTGAAGATTTATAACACTTCTTATTTTAATCGTTGTTTTTTTTCCACAATATTTCAATCCTAAATAAACTGGGGCTTCACTAATCATTTTTCTGTTAGAGTTTACCCCGAATTTTTCACCTTAAATTTGACCATTTTAGCAAAGGGCTGGAAATAGAAAGAGTTGGGAAAATTGGCTTGTTTAAAGATCTAAAGGTAACTTAGGAAGTTAAGTAAAGGGAACTGGTTATTTCAAGAGGATGATCTTTGCTTCTTTTAAAGAGAAATGAACTAGTTTAAGACTACTGATAACAAGTGTCCTGTTAGGAGTTTAAAAATCCTGAGTTTGCAAGGAGTTGCTTTGAACTTTATGCCATTCTTTTTTATGAGATTTATTGATTCTAGCATAATTGTGTTTTACTTCATAAAGGACTTCTTGGTAGAAAATATTTTCTTTGTGGAAAAGGACTCTACATATTCATCCCTTTTTTTTTTTTTTGGGAGAAGTTTTGCACTTCTATAAATTGAGGATATTCACTTCAAACAAAAACACAATAGCATCCATAATGTAGATTAGAGAGTCTTATTTAGGGGGAGGTTATTCGCTCCATAGTTTTTATGCTTTCCTTTATACTTTTTTATATGTAGGTCAATTGATCAAATTCTATTAAAATATTATGTTTTTTAGTATATCTGATTTATTGTGTTCAAGATTTGCAATTATTAGCTTCCGGATGACGCGCTGATTATTTCGAACCAAACACTTTCTTGCATTAAAATTCAAATAAGACAAGTAACAAATCTTCATTCTACCATTTTACATACACTGGTTGTCGGTGATAATTAATTAGCAGAAACGAAAACATTTTACACGATTTGGAGGAAGACATCATGTTATTTAAACACGCAATCATTTATGCATTTCGAATTACAATCTTATAGTCTTCCTTAATATACACATAATCATTATCTAAACATCATGAACTGGCAACCTCTGGTTTGATTTTAATGATAAATTTAACCACTTTTCATACATCGTATTTTGAGACAAGTTTAGACATTCGGATAGATAATGCTTAGTAGCACCACTAGTATGAAGGAATAATCACTCGCGGGAAAAGGACATAAATGGTCCCTTAACTATGAGAGTAGGTTCAAAATAGTTCCTTAACTATGCACTTAACGGTTTTGGTCCTTTAAGTTTGCCACAAGTTAACAAAATTAGTCCTTTAACTATGAGGGTTGGTTAAAAATAGTCCCTTAAGTATGAACTGGTTAAAAATAGTCCCTTAAGTATGAACCTAATAGTTTGAACCTTTAAGTTAGCCAAAAGTTAACACTTTTAGTCTCTGCAAAAATATTCATCGAACTCTGTTTGTTAGATTTGACGAGAACTATAAAAAAAAAAAAAAAAAAATATATAGCGAGAAATCACATTTAGAGGTACACATTATTAAAGAAACGGCCAAATACCTCGGGAAAAAACTGACGGACGCCAATCAGTTATAGGGAAAAATCGAGAAAAAATCTACAAACTTGATAATGTCAGAAAATAGTATCTCGGAACACAAAGACCGACAGACTCTGTCGATTAAAACCGAGGGAGTCCATCGGCTAAGTAAAATACACTAGACTTGTTTTTACTGAAAACCCGATATAAAAATAAATACTTCCATTGTAGTGATTCTTTTTTTAAGAAAAAAACCGTGCTTTTTTCCTCGAAAATAACCGACGGACGTCCGTTGGTTTTCGTAAAAATTTTAAAAAAGAAAATTAAAAAATAGTGTCCCTCGATTTTATCCATCGTTTTTTCACTTGTTTTTAGTAGGGCCAACTTTTGTAGTTTCTGCTATTTCTAATTTATTTCTTAAGTCTGGTGTATTTTACTTAGCTGATGGACTCCCTCGGTTTTAATCAACAGAGTCTGTCGGTCTTTGTGTACGAGACACTATTTTCTGACATTATCAAGTCTGTTGGTTTTTTCCTTAGTTTTTCCCTATAATGGACTAACGTCAGTCGGTTTTGTTCCGAGATATTTGGTTTTTTCTTTAGTGATATGTACCTTTAAATATGAGTTCTCGCTAAATTTTTTTTTTCTTTTTTTTACATTATTCTCGTCAAATTTAACAAATAGAGTTCGATAAATATTTTGTTGGAGACTAAAAGTGTTAACTTTTGGTGAACTTAAAGGGCCAAAACTGTTAAGCGCATACTTAAGGGACTATTTTTAACCAACCGTCATAGTTAAGGGACCATTTTTGTTAACTTGTGGCAAACTTAAAGGACCAAAACTATTAAGTGCATAGTTAAGGAACTATTTTGAACCTACTCTCATAGTTAAGGGACCATTTATGTCCTTTTCTCAATCACCCACACACACCGCACATTCACATCCAATGTACAATTAGCATGACTTAATAAGTATGTATATAATAACGCATATCATGAATTTATTGATTAAATACAAATATGAGATGTTGAAATTTTATTTTGGCAGTGACTTAGTAGCTTAGTTGGTTGGTTACCTGAACTTTCACCTTCTTAGTGAGGGTTCGAATCCCCACGTTGTAATCTCCTCCCCCATTCTCTCTTCCCCTACCACCTATATAATTAAAAAAAAAAATACTAGACGTGATATAATATTGCTTTTATATGTTATTACTACTTATATAGAAGCCGCTAAGGAGAGCAGCTTCGGGTCGTCCGGGGATATTTTTGTAATTATATATTTTCCTTGCTGAGTTGTCTTGCATCGTTTGGTATAGGGACTTGACTTATTACCGTGTTGACTGAAAAGCCAGTAATCTTTCATATAATTCCGCTTGCGCCTTTGTACTTTTTAATTGATTGAGCAACAGTCCGTTTTTTGAAGTTTCATTTTGCCCCTGCTTTTGCTTTTTCACAATAAACACACTTGTACATTTCTGTAAATCCAAAATATACTTAAGCCTTCTTTCAATGCTCAAAAAGCCATTACAACTGCTAAACGCTCTCACAAATTCACAAGTGTCAGGTCCAGCTTATCTTTTGGTTACATGTGCTTTCAAATTTTTCCTTCTTAATAAACATGAACTTCAAAGTATACAAAGAAAACTCCTTTTTGTAAATTAAATTTGATCTGAATTAGCGTATTCATTGGTAAAATCTTAAACAAAAATTAGTGAAATCATTTCTTGGCTAACAGAGAAGCTCATTTTTGTATATTAAAAATTATCTATCATTTATGTCATTGTACAGTAAAATTGATCAAACTTTATCATACCCATCTAAAATCTTATGAAAATCATCATAAAAACTTTTTCTTGGGTAAAAACAATTATGGTTAAGATAAAATAGAGTTCAGCTTGATGTGAAAAAGAAAAACAAGTATCCGTTAAATAATAAAGACACAACTATATATACTACTACGCTTTGCAGTTATTGTGGAAACTAAAGTCCTAAATAGACTGTGTTAATTACTATTACTATGATAGAGGAAGGATTCAACAAGGAAATATATGTGATTACTATGTTTTTCAGTCTTTGGAAGAAAAAAGCTTGTTAAATAACCTGTGTCCATTGTTAGTATGACAATTGGATAAAATTATGGTTTTTTGCCCTTTTCATGTACTTTACGTGATTTAAGTTTTGAACTTTAGGATTCTTTTAAAATGGACACTAAAACGAGAATTCTTTAATAACAACAAAACTATAATCCAATATTCAACATACTGTTATTGGCCCGTGCTATCCCTTACTAGTAGATTATATATACTTATATATAAAGACCAGGGGCGGAGCTAGCCCTTCGGCCGTGGGTTCGGCTGAACCCAGTAGTTTTTATCCGAATCATATATTTGTATTAAAACTTTTATCAAATGTGTACAAATTATTAATTCAGAACCCAATAACTTTAAAGAATTAGAACTCGAACCCACAAACTTCGAATTCTGGCTCCGCCTCTGATAAAGACTCGATAGCAAAAAGTCACACGACTACATACTGTTGCTGATATCAAGCGAACTCTTCTAAGCTCTTCATAAACTGCAATTAAGTTAAATTCATTAATATTTGGTCTGTTCTAAACTATTACTATCATTTCTCTATATTTATGTTTCGTCTCTAAAGTTTTTCTTTTTTCTATTTTGTGTTCTTAAAATCAATATCTAGTCAAATATAGTCATCTTATAAACTGGAAAGAACAGATTAATTTCTTTCTATAAAAAGAATTTAAAGAATATTCCATCCGTCTCAAATTATTTATTGTGGTTATTAAAAATAGTTGTCTCAAATTATTTATCGTTTTAGAAGTTCAAGATATAATTAATTACTTTTTCTTCTTATTTTTCCCATAGTAAAATTTTATTATTAATGGAGATGACATATAATTAAAGTAAACATCTAATGCAGAGAGATTATAACTTAAACATAAATAATGATAAAAATAGTCAAATACCTCTCCTAATTAATACTCCCTCCATCCCATAATAACCTTAGCAAAAGAAAATTGTCCTATCCCAAGACATAAATTGATTAGTTTTTTTTTCCAACTCTACCCTTAGAGAAAAAACTGACAAATTAAAGTAACATCTAAATAATGATTGGAAAAGTCACATAATAACTTGGTATTATTGGATTCCCAATGTCAACAAGGTGTACTACTTGAGCATGCTCTAATCAAAAGGAAAAAATAATTTATTTTTATTACATAGGGATAATTTAATAAATTTCACATTGCATTATTGATTTTTTAATATGAATATTTTTGGCTAAGATAACATTTATTATGTGACGGTTGGAGTATTTATGTAAAATAAAAAAATGATAAATAATTTGAGACGGAGGGAGCAGTGGGGTGGGATCAAAAATATCCTGTGAAGTCCAGTCATTTAATATAATAAAATAAAATGGTTGAGTGAGGCGTCACCCCAGTGTTGAGTGTTTTCGCGTGGGCATTTTCTCCTTAATAAATGCGATCCAATTATTGTCTTGTATATTCAAGATTGTCTTCTTCCCATATACTTACTTGTTGGATCATGAAAATGCTCATCAACTTTCACTGTATGATTGATGAACATGTTATCAATACTAATTTCGTTTTTTTTTTTTTTTTTCTTCTCCAAATATTTTTTCTCAACATATTAATTTTCTGTTCCAGCACCAACCTAATAATATCTGAGTGAAAGGTTTATTCTGATTGTGGAGGGCTATGGAGGCTTATAAGAGATGGATTAGGAGGAATAAACATTTTGTCCTTAAATTCGATACTCTTGCCAATGTAAGACCCTCTTATTAGCTACCCTCTATATATCAACATTTTTCAATTTATAGCCCTTTGCTTGTCTATGGTGTGAAAACTAGTAGTTTTGACTGGCTACAAGAGTGAAAATTGGACTTAATTTTGAGTATTGTGGATGAGTGTAGTTGACAAACTTCATTTTTCTTCTAAGCCAAAAAGTTTCTTTTGATCATTTTCTTGTCTTCTAGATAAGTAAATAGTACTGTAAAAGAAAAAGGCCATTAACTAAAGCTCCCATATGCGGGGGTGGGAAAAGGCTTGGATCGCGAGGTTTATTATGCGACGCACACGCTTGCATTTCTGCAAGAGGCTGTTTTAGCGGCTCGAACCCGTGGCCTCACCAGTTACATGGCGACAAGCTTTCTGGGTTACTGCCAGAAATTTCTCCCCTTCATAAGTAAATAGTACTGTATGTATGAAAAATGCTTTCCCCTTATGAATAATTGTACAAATAATTCTTATGAAAATTGAATAATTTTACAAATGTTTCTTATGGAAAACAACAACAACAACATACCCAGTGAAATCCAAAGCGGGGTCTGGAGAGCGTAGAGTGCACGCAGACCTTGCACCTACCTTGGGAGGTACAATTCCTATGGAAATGAATCACAATTCAGTGAGAGATCTTTCTCATGCCATCCATTAGTTTGTAATCAAACTCAGATGGAAGGTAAACATTGCTTGAGATGTTACATTGCCAAATTTGCACTAAATTAAGAGATATCACTAGTTTTCGTGTTCTCCCTTATATAGTCGATGGTTTTTCCATTTTCATTTAAATCTTTCATTTTTTGAAATTATTTTGTTACTTGTTGCTTCAAGCATTGGTTGTAGCATACATAGCTTGCTCATACTTGACAGAGATAAAATGTGGTTGTCAACAGAATGCAAATTTACTTACTTTTTCTCATATTTTTTCTGAATGTCCAGTATTTGACATGGCTCCTCCCAGATGAGTTTGCTGAATCAGAAATTGGGCCAGAAGCAGGTTTTGTGAAACTTTTGGTAACAGTAGGCTTCTTTTTGCTGCTTTAAAAATATTTAGAATGTCTTTCTAAACGGATTTCTTCTCTTTTGAATTTGGGATCACTCTTTTCCATGTTGGCTTCGTCGTGTAAACAATAGCAACTTTAAGATTGAAGTGTTGGCTTTATTGGAAAAGTTTTCCTTGCTTAATGTTTCATTACCTATGAAGTATTACCTAATGATAAACATTAATAAGGAATTACTTCATTTTAACATTTTTACTTTCTTACCAATGTTTTTTTATCCTTCTTTTTCTTTCCTGAACTGTCTGTTCCTTGCAGTGTCATCTCTTGTAGGAATGATTACTACCATAAATGAATTTATAATAGAGACAGGTCCAACTGAGGTACATACGAGATGTGCAGAGTCTTCTTTTATCCCCTTATCATTATGCCTTACCTTACTGAAAGACTTGGAGACAACGATTGAGGTTGTGGGTGAACAAATTTATGGTGAAAAGAACAAATGGAATCTGATTGCCGTTACTGAGGCTGTCAAGTAAGTGTCCCAGCTAACTTATTCATACTTTCGAAAAAATACATTTGGTACTTTACGACTAAATATTTGCACTATTTGTTTTTCCTTTTCAGGGTTTGTATTAGGCTACTTATCTTCAGGAATTCTGGGTACAAAATGCTTTTACAAGGAGGGGAGACTGAAAATGCTGAAACTGATTCTAATTCTTCTTGTCCCGAAGAAATGAAGAGGCAGCTTGATAAGCCTACAGGGAAAGAAGAGTCTGGTATCACAAAAAAACTACATTTGCAAAACTCGGGGAATCTTGAAGACAGGGCAATATCTGCCTTAAGCAGTTTTAGCAAGAATGCTACAAGTAATTGGTGTTGGTTCAGAGCTAAATTCAGGCGATTTGATTGTATTCCTCGCTTGGCTCTTAATATTTTTTTTACATATCTTTATAGGTAAACTAGTTGAGAAACCTAGTCTACGGACTTTCTTATCTGAGAAAGGTATTCCTGGGGGCTTCTTTGTGACCGGCGAGATTTTGTTCATCATAAGGCCTCTTGTTTATGTCCTATTGATGAGGAAATATGGAACACGCTCGTGGTTTCCCTGGTGTATGTCGCTGGCTGTGGACCTCATCGGAAATAGCATTCTCTCATTTACATTGATGTCTCAACATAGAGGGAAAACTCAGCAGCTTCAGCCTTCTGACTCTGAGAAGGACGAGGTTTGGATACTTCAGAATTTCCGCATTTTTCTTCTCTTATGGAATCTAAGTTCACTCGTACTGACACTAGGCTTCCTCTGCGGCCATATCCTTCTCATGTATAAACTAAGCAGTTGTGCCTCCTCAAATTAACAGCATTTGTTCTATAACTTTTTCCTCATTTTTTTCGCCTATTAGACCTGCTTCTATATATACTCTGGTTGGGTGCCATGGATGTAATTCCTTCTTGAACTGAACTGTACCATATTTCTATCGTAATTATATCAGTGTCTTTGTTTTTTTCCTGGCTTTTTTTATGCACTCCTCCACCATCACACCACCAGCCCCACACTTTTTCCATACAAAATTTACCTACCCTCGTGTAATGAATCCTGTTTATAATTTTATTTTGCATGCTGAAATAAAATGATTTTGTTCTACACTCTATGTAGTTGAAAAGGCGGAGAAGGTTATGGGCGTTGTACCTAATGTGGGATCCATTTTTTACCAAGTATACCAGGTAATTATGTGTTTTCTTCTTGTTACATATGCTTCTGATGGTTACGCTATTACTAACTAATGCCTTCGACGAGAACTTGGAATCAAGTAGAATGATGCTAGTGCCTTCTGTTATTGCAGGCAAAGACTCAAAAGCACTCAAAGGCTAGCGCAACCTATTCCCATTCTTGGATTTGTTGCAGGTATGTTTTAAGATATTCATGGAGTTCAGTTTTTGGCTTCTATGTTCACAATTTTTTGACAAAGGCTGGTCTTGAAATGCAGAAAAATTAGTTGAAATTGTTATTGGAGTCCAATCGCGTTACACGTACACGTCTGGTTCATAACCGGGGGAAGCTATCAGGAGAAATTTGTAGCCTCTACATCTAGATATTTGCAGTCTCTCTCTTTATTCCTTTTCTTGGGGATTTGGTTTTGAGGCATAGCTGATTGATTTTCTTTATTTGAGGAGAGCTTACTATCACATTTGTGTGTCATGTTGGCGGGCTTCTCTCTCTTTAGCCCCACCCCATCAGTTGAGTATAGTCAAAGTATGTTCCAAAATGTTCAAAGTTTTTGATATAATCATCTGGTATCCAAAACCCACTTGCCTGAAATTAAAGGGGGAAACGATCTCTACCAATGGTTTCTCCAAAATTGTCAAAGTAGATTAAACCTTTATCATAATTCATTACTGAAATGAATGATTCAACAATTACATCTTAGTGCATGCCTTAATGTACAAGTCCGAACGTCCTCTAAGCTTAAGCTGGATCTAAGTGCTTGAACTGAAATACTTGATTTTACACAAACATATTCACAGACAATCTTAATTTATAGCAGCTCCATTATGGAAATATTATATTTCAAGTAAAATGGGAAAATGTTGGATTATACTCTAGACTTCTAGTGTAGATAAAGTCCTGTATAGACATTATAACCCGCGTGTTACTTAGTTTAAGAAACAATTTCATGCATTGATATTGACCAATGCGTGGCTACGGGAGGTCCTTTGGGCAGATTGAAAAGATCTATAGCATAAATTATGAAAAGTCAGGGATCGGAATTTACTTCAACCAAAACTGAACTAAATTGTACTACTTGTGTTACCAAGAAAGTGTGCACGCTTACTTGTAAGTTGTAACACATAAATCTAATCCACAAATTATGAGTGTACGGACAGCCTGGAGAATACTTAGTAATGTACAATCTTCCCTTTGAGCTTGAGTTTTGAAATTTCATACAACAAAATGACGTGTTTAGTTGGTGACAAGCCAACAAAAGGATAATTTTTGTAATATTTCTGTGTCCTCATTATGATTCAATGAAGAGAAGTTTCCAACTGCATATCAAAACAAGTTTGATTTGGGAGGCAGCTCTAGGTCTTCACTCTTCCCAATATTCATCATCTATCTTGGAGAAGTAACTGCTACATCACTATATCCACTGACAACATTAGACAAAAGCTGTAAGACTAACGGGCACATGTTTACCACAAAGAAATGTCTTTGTTTAATGCAAAAACACTAAGCACCCATAACTCTTTCCGTAGACCGAAAAAAACAACTTGCATAAAAGAAATTTCATCATTCACATACACTGCAAATCACACCTGTTGCTTAAAGCATTCTCTGATTCAGTGCGTTCAAGTTAAGACGCCAGCCAACTGAACGACCCCCAAGAGTATAAAATCATAACATGCAGTTTAGCTGTTCATGAAAGTTTAAAGAAATTTACATAAATTCTAAGATAACACAGTAGACACAAATGTTTGACATTCTTGATGGAATCCCAATTTTGGGAGAGTTTTTTCTTTTATCAACTAAGTATGATTTTGGGCAGAGCTTCATAATCTAAGTTATAACGAATTCCACTTCTCACACCAAATCAAAAGAGTAAGAAGAAAATGTGCATGCATCAGAATCTTTGGAAGCGAAAAGAGAGAAAATTGAAGGATGATCCTACCTTTGTTAGATCCATGAACAAAACACCCACCAGATCAACAAAAGTGAGTTCTGTTTTTCCTAACAAAACTAAAATAATAAGAAAATCTCAACTTTATCTAATTATAGAGAAAGAGAAGAGAGGAAACTGAAGTGGTATGATAGTGACAAGGGGTTATTCACAAAAGTACGAATAGAAGGGTGAACTGAAGTTCAAATCAAGCAGCATTCAACCAACCTTAAACTTCCGAAGCAACTACTATAAGAAAGTTTCTATGTTTAGAAATGAAGGACTGGGGGTCTTTAGTTTGGAGATCTAGGACTTCACAAGTAAGAATTAGGATTCGTGATGGACACGATCAATCTCATAACCAGATATCCTCTAGCAACAAATCATCTCTCTTTGAAATCAAATTAGATGCTAGATTAGGAATTCAGGAGGCAAGCTGAAATGGCGTAGCTGTTCAGTTGACACTAATACAAACATTTTTTGACAGGTAGGGCGAAGAATAGTTTCACAAAGTTAATAGACTATCTTGCCCCCAATCTGAGCAGGTGATTACTCAAATATACCTGTTCGTTCCACCATACAAGGATTTTTGGACAACTCAAGATTGGGAGTCATCGGATATGGAGGTATGTATATCTGCAATCTAAGAAGCATTCCAACAATATGTCCAAACATCAAGTGCCATGTAATTAAAAAAACGTGAACTGATATAGGAGAACAGGTAAGAATACTGATGTACATATAAGAAAAGAGTTAACTGTAAATGGCTTTTCACTTCATTATTGGTCAATGCCACCCAGCTTTATTTCTTTACTCTGTTTTGGTGTAGCTGCTACAAAATAAAAGAAGAAGCTACATCAAGTCCTGTAAAACTGATGAATAGACACAATTGAACCAGGGAATGAAAACAACATTATCTGTTCGTCTATCCCAAGGAAACCGAAAAAAATCTGACATACGCTTCTAAATGAGCTCTTCTACAAAGATAATACTCTTACTTTAGTACAAAATGAAAGATCATACGCAATTGTTCATCAAGTCAAGGCCAAATATGTGTTCTTCAGCTTCATTAACATCTACACGCTTTCCGAGTTCAATTCCTGGCCCAACTACAGCAGCCTTCAACCAAATAGAATAAGATCATGAAAAGGAAGTCTAAACTACTGTTTTTAAGAGTCCCTGATGGACGATCCTGTCCTATAAAGGAAATATAGACAGGAAACATGACAGGAAATCCAGCCACTGTTTTTTTATGTTTCTCAAGAATCAAAGAAATTCAATCAGAGAGCTGGATTTTACTTGGGGGTGGCCCACGGGGAAGAATAGCCTGTATATGGTAATCTTCAATGCTAGCAAGAGAATTAGAATTCTACTCAATTTCATACACAAGCATCCACTTTATTTTGCTAATAGCATGTACCAAATACTTTATCCAAATATAATATCAAATAGTTCAACCAGTTCATAAATTTGAAACATCGAGACAATGCAAGTGGGTCATCACAGGAGCTGCAATCAACACAATGCAAAGTGTGAAAACGATTCAATTTCAAAAAAGGTCATTATTGAAATAATGTCCATATGATAAGGCGAGAAGAAAAAAAATGACATATATAAGTACAGATAATTATCTAAACTCCCACAAACAAGAAAATCTGATTAAAAAAGAATAAACCATCATGAGACAGAAGAGACAGAGAAGGGGCTATACTACCTTTCCAGTCTTGAAAAGAACATTGCCATGCTGGTCCGAAAAATTTTCTGTTTCAGATCAGAATAAAAAAGGGAATGAGAATGACCAATACTTACATATCCAACTCCCCATCCCATTAACCCTTAAGCTTTAGAGAAGGAAAAGATGTTGAGTATGCGGTTCCCTTCTACGCAAACATGTTTCCGATCATCACACATGAATTACCAGCAAATGACTTGTTACATAGATATAAGAACATATCATACAGAAAAAACAACAAACCACAAGCTAAGTGTGTACGATGTTCGACGAAATAAGATAAATGCATTTATGGAGGGCGAAGACTCAATAGCGACATGTCGTAATCATTTAACTCCACGAGAAGCCAACTTTCCAGGATTATTTGTCATCTAATAATTGAGAAGAATAGCAACAAATGGGCCAAAATAAAGATAAAATTCTAGACATATTTGGACAAACTGGGCCAAGCTAGGATTTTTATTAGCTAATGAAACACAAACATTTCTTTGACGGTAGAAACCACTTCTAGACTTGCTTTACATACTACAGAAATGGAAACTAAAGGAAAAAGTTATGTCTGGCCAATGCAAAACTATCTCTGTCGGTACAAGGAGGACGAAGGATGAGCATCAACTGCCTGTGAGCCACTGCTTTGGTTTTGTTCAGTTGCTGGAACAGTACCAGCAAACTGATATAGTGGAGGTATAGTGTTTGGCAACCCCATAGAGACTTCCAACTGTGGTGGTGATCGCCTATTAGCATCACCAGGTACGGTGTTTGGCAACCCCTTAGAGCTTTCCATGTATGGCACAGGCCTATAAGCATTACCACACGATCCATATAATTGACCAGCATGACTTCCTACTTGCCTGGGTGTACTATCAACTCGACTCCCTCCATGACCTCCAGCATATGCACCTCCTTGTGGACTTGGCAATATACCAGCTCCAGGTCCAACCATGGCCGCACCTACCAGGGCTCCCGCCAGTGAACCAACAACATTTTCATGTATTGAGCCGGCAACAGGTCCATGCAATACCGGAGGGGACATAGAATAACCATAATTGTGGCCAGCAGTTCCACCACCTTCTAACAAGGTGTTGTTGCTAACAACATGATTAACAACAACTCTTTGCTGCTGATGTGGCGGCCATGGATTTGAAAAATGTGAGCGTTTCACTTCTTGGTTGCTCAACCACTCAGTTTCATAGACTTTTCTCTTACGTAATCCAGCATTTTGTTGTGCCATCTTATGATCAGCTATCTGCTTATTGAATTCAGCAATTTCTTTCTCCAAGCTCATTATTCTCGTATTGATTTGCCAACCCCCAAGAAGTTTTGCAGGATCAATATTGTGACATCGCAAACATTTAATGACCGATTTCAGATCATTCAAGTACTTCCTTTTTGCTCCAATATTCCCTGGATGTGCACCTTGTGATCCATTCATTTTGTCAAATGAACTTTTAGACTCTCTTAAAAATGATGCCAAAAGTTTCTTAGGGTTAAACCTGTCCTGAATTCCAAAACAATAGGCAATGTGAACAGCTTTAACTACTGTCTTATTCGCCAACATGTCCCCTATTATTTCTGGAATCTTTGCCATGAGAACATTTGATCTCCTAATAGCATCAGAAATCCAATTAATATTACTTACCTGAAGTAAATCTCTGATACATGCGTCATTAAATTTATCTGGAATCCCAAAACACCCAATAAACATGAGCAATCCCCGGGCATCCATTTCTTGAGCCTGTTTTACACCACCTTCAAGATTCATCCTCTTTAACCATGCTAAAGCTGCTTGCTCTGCCTCTTCCTTCAACTCTTTCTCAATCTCAACTCCCTTATTATCGTCGTCGGTTCCCATCATCAACAAGAAACACTCCAAAAGCAATACTAAAGCCTTCCTTTTTGCTCTTATTCTATGATGTTCTTTGGTCTTCCTTTCCTGGATCAAAGGTGAGTTATTAACATACGACTTGCTCCCTTTGTTATAAAACTTGCCCATACATTTAAATACAAGACTTGCTGGTCCGGGTGAAAGTTTCAATGCTTTAGGAACTTGTACACGCAGTTCGTGAGTATATTGGATATGTGTTATCATATACTCCCGTAGACCTTCACTGTCCATTGTTTGGCATAAGATTTCCAACTCCGAACCAGGCGATTTCAACTCCGAACCAGACGGTTTCAACTCCGAACCAGGCGTAATCAACTCCGAAGGAGACGGTTTCAACTCCGAAGGAGACTGTTTCAACTCCAAACAAGGCGATTTCAACTCTGAATGAGGAGAATTCACTTCTTCTTCCACTTTCTCGTTGTATTCTTCTTTTTGCACATCCTTTTCCTCTCCCTCGACTTCTTCTTCTTCTATGTCTTCAGAGGGATCAGATTCCCAAGATGGTTCGGGTTCGGGTTCCGGGGCTGGTGCTGCGGGCTGTGATGATGTGGCGGGTAAAGGAGTGGTGTTATTTGTGTGAGGCGGTGGCAGTAAAGAGTCGATGGAAGTACGGATGGAATTAATGTGTAGTTGTAGATCACTAAAGCATTGTTGGAACGCGGCAAGGGACTCCGACAGTTGGCGGAGATGTGATTGCTGGGTGGCCAATGGTGGCGTCGCTGCACCGGAATTATTCATCGTATTCACACTGACTAGCCTCACTTCCTAATAGTATGTGTATGCGTTACCTTTTTTATCTTTTTATGGAATTTAGTAGTTCTCTATCACTTCAGTCAATAGCTGGTAATAGCCTCATTTATAATAACGCAAAATCTAATTTAGTTAGAAATTGAAAGGCATCTTCCTATATTATTTTTACTAAAAAAAATATATTTAGATCCTTGTCTTACCTCAAAATATAATTTTTAGCCTAATATCTAGCTTGTTCGGTCAAGCTTTTGGAAGGCGGAAAATATTTATTTTAAAAATTGTGAGGCGGTTGATCAAGCTTTTGGGAGAAAATAAGTGTTTGTGGAGAGTTGCCGAATTTGTTTTTCAAAAGCTACAATAAGTACAACTTTCCAGGATTATTTGTCATCTAATAATTGAGAACGAATAGCAACAAATGGGCCAAATCAGATTTTTAGTAGCTAATAAAACACAAACATTTCTGAGACTGAAAAATTACTTCTAGACAGCCTTTATGTACTACAGAAATGGAAACTAAAGGAAAAAGTAATGTCTTGCCAAAGCAAAACTATCTCTGCTGGTACAAGGAGGACGAAGTACGAGCCACTGCTTTGGTTTAGTTCAGTTGCTGGAACAGTATTAGCAAACTGATATGGTGGGTGTATAGTGTTCAGCAACTCCATAGAGCCTTCCAAGTATGGTGGTGGCCTATTAGCATCACCAGGTATGGTATTTCGCAACCCCTTAGAGCTTTCCATGTATGGCACAGGCCTATAAGCATTACCATGCGATCCATATAATTGACCAGCATGACTTCCTATTTGCCCGGGTGCACTATCAACTTGACTCCCTCGGAGGACCTCCAGCATATGAACTTCCTTGCAGACTTGGCGACATACCTGCTCTAGGTCCACCAATGGTCACACCTCCCACGGGTCCTGCCAGTGAACCAACAAGATTTTCTTGTATTGAGCCCGCAACAGGTCCATGCAATACTGGAGGCCTGCAGTTCCACCACAAACAATTATCTAAACTCCCACAAACAAGAAAATCTGATTAAAGAGACAGAGGACTTCAATCTTGAACAGGAACATTGCCAAGCTGGTCCGAATAATTTACTGTCTCAAATCAGAAGAAAAAAGGGAATGAGAATGAGCAATACTTACATATCCAGCTCTCCATCCATCATCCCGTAAGCTTTAGAGAAGGAAAAGATGTTGAGTATGAGGTTCCCTTCTATGCAAACATGTTTCCGATCATCATACATGAATTACCGGCAAATGACTTGCTACATAGATATAACTCTATAAGAACATATCATACAGGAAAAATAACAAACCACAAGCAAAGTGTGTACTGAACAAAGTTACAAGAAAAAGAAGGACCAGAGATGATGTTCCACAAAATAGGGTAAGTGCATTTATGGGGGGCAAAGACTCAATAGCAACGTGTCGCAATTATTTAACTCCACGCGAAACCAACTTTCCAGGATTATTTGTCATCTAATATATGAAAAAAGACTAGCAACAAATCGGCCAAACTAAATACAAAATCCTAGACATGTTCAGACAAAGTGGGCCAAACCTAGATTTTAGTAGCTAATGAAACACAAACATTTCTTTGAAGCGGAAATCACTTCTAGACTGGCTTTATATACTGCAGAAATAGAAACTAAAGGAAAAAGTAATGTCTGTCCAACGCAAAACTATATCTGCCGGTGCAGGGAGGACGTAGGATGAGCATCAACTGCCTGTGAGCCACTGCTTTGGTTTAGTTCAGTTGCTGGAACAGTACCAGCAAACTGATATGGTGGAGGTATAATGTTTGGCAACCCCGTTGAGCCTTCCAAATGTGGTGGGGGCCTATAAGCATCACCAGGTATGGGGTTTGGCAACCCTTTAGAGCTTTCCATGTATGGCACAGGCCTATAAGCATTACCAGTTATGGTGTTTGACAACCCCGAAGAGACTTCCAATTGTGGTGGTGGCCTATAAGCATCACCATGTATGGTGTTCGGCAACTCCATAGAGCCTCCCAAGTGTGGTGATCGCCTATTAGCATCACGAGGTACGGTGTTTGGCAACCCCTTAGAGCTTTCCATGTATGTCACAGGCCTATAAGCATTACCACACGATCCATATAATTGACCAGCATGACTTCCTACTTGCCTGGGTGTACTATCAACTCGACTCCCTCCATGACCTCCAGCATATGAACCTCCTTGCGGACTTGGCGATATACCTGCTCTAGGTCCACCAATGGCCACACCTCCAACGGGTCCCGCCAATGAACCAACAACATTTTCATGTATTGAGCCCGCAACAGGTCCATGCAATACCGGCGGGGACATAGAATAACCATAATTGTGACCAGAAGTTCCACCACCTTCTAACAAGGTGTTGTTGCTAACGGCATGATTAACAACTCCTCTTTGCTGTTGTGGTGGCCATGGATTTGAAAAATGTGAGCGTTTCACTTCTTTGTTGCTCAACCACTCAGTTTCATCGATTTTTCTCTTATGCAATCCAGCCTTTTTTTGTGCCATCTTCTGATCAACTATCTGCTTATTGAATTCAGCAATTTCGTTCTCTAAGCTCATTATTCTCTTATTAATTTGCCACCCCCCAAGAAGTTTCGCAGGATCAATGTTGTGACATCCCAAACATTTAATGACCGATTTCAGATCATTCATGTACTTCCTTTTTACTCCAATATTTCCTTGATGTGCAACTTGTGATCCATTCATTTTGTCAAATGAACTTTTAGACTCTCTTAAAAACTCCATCAAAAGTTTCTTAGGGTTAAATTTGTCCTGCATTCCAACACTATAGGCAATATGAACAGCTTTAACTACCATATTATACGCCAACATTTCATCTATTATTTCAGGAATCTTCGCCATGAGAACATTTGATCTCCTAAGCGCATCAGAAATCCAATTAAGGTTACTCACCTGAAGCAAATTTCTGATATTCTTATTTTTAAATTTATCTGGAATCCCGAAACACCCAATAAACAACAACAAACCCCGAGCATCAATTTCTTGAGCCTGTACTATACCTTTTTCAATATTTATCCTCTTTAACCATGCTAATGCTGCTTGCTCTGCCTCTTCCTTCACCCATTTCTCAATCTCAACTCCCTTATTATCGTCGATCAATAAAAAGCACTCCAAAAGCAATACTTTAGCCTTTCTTTCCTGGATCAAAGGTGAGTTATTAACATAAGACTTGCTCCCTTTGCTATAAAACTTGCCCATACATTTAAATACAAGACTTGCTGGTCCGGGTGAAAGTTTCAGTGCCTTAGGGACTTGTACACGTAATACATGAATATCTGAGATATGTGTTATCATGTACTTACGCAGACCATGACTGTCCATCGTTAAGCATAAGATTTCCAACTCCGAACAACATGATTTCAACTCCGAACCAAGCGTAATAAACTCCGAACGAGACGATTTCAAATCCGAACCAGGCCTAATCAACTCCGAACGAGAAGATTTCAACTCGGAACGAGACGATTTCAACTCCGAACCAGGCGTAATCAACTCCGAACGAGACGATTTCAACTCCGAACGAGACGATTTCAAATCCGAACTAGGCCTAATCAACTCCCAACGAGAAGATTTCAACTCGGAACGAGACGATTTCAACTCCGAACCACGCGTAATCAACTCCGAAAGAGACGATTTCAACTCCGAACCAGGCGTAATCAACTCCGAACGAGACGATTTCAACTCCGAACCAAGCGTAATAAACTCCGAACGAGACGATTTCAAATCCGAACTAGGCCTAATCAACTCCGAACGAGAAGATTTCAACTCGGAACGAGACGATTTCAACTCCGAACCAGACGTAATCAACTCCGAAAGAGACGATTTCAACTCCGAACCAGGCGTAATCAACTCCGAACCAGAAGATTTCAACTCCGAACCAGGCGTAATCAACTCCGAACGAGACGATTTCAACTCCGAACCAGGCGATTTCAACTCTGAATGAGGAGAATTCACTTCTTCTTCCACTTTCTCGTTGTATTCTTCTTTCTGCACATCCTTTTCCTCTCCCGCGGCTTCTTCTTCTTCTTCTTCGATGTCTTCAGACGGGTCGGATTCCCAAGATGATTCGGGTTCGGGTTCCGGGGCTGGGGCGGGTAAAGGAGTGGTGTTATTTGTTTGAGCGGGGAGCAGTAAAGAGTCGATTGAGGTACGGATGGAATTAATGTGTAGTTGTAGATCACTAAAGCATTGTTGGAAAGCGGAGAGGGAGTTAGAGAATATGCGGAGATTGGCGAGGAACAATTCCTGGGAATGTGATTGTTGTAATTCCGATTGTCTCTGTGCTGTTTGGGTGGCTAACGGTGGCTGCGAAACCGCCGCGGAATTATTCATCGTATTCGCCGGAGAACAAGTGTGAGTAATATTTTCTTTTTAACCAAAACTGTCCTTGAAGTAACTGGTAAGTATAATTTCTATCCTTTGCAAATACCGTTACTTTTTCCTTGAAAATATGAAGGAAAATATTTTATTTTTAAATTGAGTAATCTTTTACAACTTCTCTACTAGTACGGAGTATATGAAAATAGAGTAGCTAGCAACATAAACCCTATTTAATAGAGCAAAACCTAGTTTAGTTAGGAACTTAAAAACATATTTCTATGTCATTCTTACTAAAAAAATTATTTGGATATGAATTAAATAAATATCAAATCCTAAACAAATTTGATTTCCCACTTCAATTTTGAATTATTCTTCAAACAAAAAAATTGAATGTTATAATGCAGAAACTATAAAAAGAAAAAGGGAAAAAAATACTTTTGGAATTGTGATTTAGTGATGCCACTGGATTATAATAAAATGACAACCGTTTTTCTTTTGAAACAAGAAACGACTATTTTTTTTAAGAGAAACGCATCTTAATTAATTGATCAGTTACATAGACCAATAAAAACCAAACAAATATAAACCGTCATTCGGCATATATGTTTTCTTAACACTATTGCTTCTTCTTACTCAGAAACCAAAACCTACTTTTGATAAAGAAAAACTTTCGAGACTTTTGTTTTAGGCTTTTTATTGCTACGCTAACTTACGCTAAGTTTAGTTTCAACAATTTAAGTTCCAGTTAAACTGATATCTGATTGGCATTCATAAACTTTTATGTTTAGTTTAGATTTAACAAGATGATTGGCAGTTTCTGGCAACTCTTTGAAGCTCTTCGGTATGAGAAGACTTGAATGACAACAGACAGAAATAGAACCGGTCTGTTCATAAAGGAAGGAAGACTAAAACACCCGACGGATATATGATTATAAACATGTTACAGAAAAATGCATGCAAGCCAAGAAAACAAAGAAGCCTTTCGACCAAACTTACCCATCCTTTTATGCCTTTAAGACAAGTCAAGAAGCAGTTAATAGCTATACAGAGCATCTCAGCAGGAAATATAGCTAGTTAGACATCTCGAGTCAAACAGGCTCCAAGACTGAAAACTTAAATTCAGCCAAGCCAAACAGGCTCCAAGAATGAAAACCTCCAGAGGCGGCTTTGCCTACATTACCAAGTATCAATTCATAAAAGAACAAGACAATCCTGGCACAATGAATTGGGTGGAATTTTTATGGGAATAACGATGAATAAAAGAAGAAAATTGGGTAATCAAAAGAGAAAAAGGATTGAGAAAAAGTTTAATCCTCTGTGCTTTCCAACTGTGCTCAAAGAAACACTCTGAACGCCTTTTCAGGCTGATTAGCATTTCAAGTTAAGAAAGCCTTGCTCCCAACGATACTGGCTAAAGGATAAGCTATTCTCATCCTAAAATTATAGGGATCATTTGGTTTAACGAGAAGTTATGATGGGATAAATTATATTGGAATTAATTATACTAAAATTAGTTATGTTGGGATAAATTATCCTGATATTATTTCTTATTGATTGTTTAGTTTGTTATTTTGAAAGTGACATGAATTGCATAATTTTTAAGAAAAAATTATTTATTTACAAAAAAACCACCAGTTTAGGTAGTAGAAAAAGAGATTGGGAGACTTCAGGGTTGTTCTTGTCATTTTCATTGTTTTATCCTGGGATAAGTTATCCTGAGACTGTTATTCCACCCTCTGCCAATGCCAAGGATAACTTATCCCAGCACTATTGTTAATCCTGGGACAACTTATCCCAAGATTAGTAACCAAACAAGAATTATAGTGGCACTAAATTTTTATCCTAGGATTATTCTTCCCTATCCATCGTACCAAACGTCCCCTTATGAACCCAGCGATAGCAGGATTTCCCACTAGCAATACTATTAAAACACCAAGACTTAGCTCCATGCTCTGTACTCTGAGCAATTCAACCTATCAAGGTCTCGACACTAACACCAATAACTCAACTTCGCAACATATGTATAATGAAAATGCCATGACATCTTTCAATGACGTAAGATCAACATAGATAATATTTAAGAGAGCTGAAAATT
This sequence comes from Lycium ferocissimum, assembly GCF_029784015.1. NCBI lineage: Eukaryota > Viridiplantae > Streptophyta > Magnoliopsida > Solanales > Solanaceae > Lycium > Lycium ferocissimum. Next base: position 37,637,702 of record NC_081345.1, on the reverse strand, counting down.
TGAAATTACATACTATAATTTCCACTGTTTGCCTCAGCATGTTGTCCATAAAAATTCTAAGTTCAAACAAAATCTGTAAGTAGACAAGAAACCTCCTAAAATACGCTCAAGGAGAACAAAAAGAGATACTTCATAAGCTGAACTCTTCGAATTCTTCTAATCGAAAAGACTGAAACCCATGTCCTGTAAAAGAAATTCAAGAAAACCATACAAGCAGATGAGAAGATATGAAAGGTAAAAAGAAAATATTGACCATCATATAAGTTCACAAAATAAGGAGAGCAACATACATCATCAGACTCTTCTTTTTCTTCCACTTTCTTTTCTTCCTTCTTCTCCTCAGCAGCAGGTGCAGCGGCACCACCACCAGCAGGTGCAGCAACTGCAACAGCACCACCACCAGCAGGTACTGAAGCCAACTTTTCTCTGCCAGCAGCAATCAGCTCAGTGATATCTTTGCCCTCAACTTGAGAGAGCAGTAGTTGAATCCTATCATCATCGGCGTCAGTTCCAACTACAACATGTGTTTCAAATGTTAATTCAAATGAACCACTAAAACCAGCAGACGCATAACACAGTTAAGAATAACAAGCCAGCAGAGTTTAGTATAGAGCATCAACTGAATAACATATCACCAGTTTAAGACATCACATAAAACAGTGCAACCTGAATCAATCTGATAGCATCAAGGTAATTAGAAAGTATCAGTTAAGACATTTCAAGTCAAGTCAAATCAATTACTCCATTGTTCTTTATGGAAGAAAGTAAGGATTACAGTATATTCTTACCTCTGGACAACTCAGGCAGGTACGGCACAAGACAAATAATAGCAGTAAAAGCAATCATTCTAAGTCCGGAACCAACTTTTTCAGAGGACCATGAAAACATAAAATAATACTTGAGGGTAATGAAACCAAGATGTTACCCAGTTACCCACAGTTATAATAGCCACTACTTGAAACAGAAAGTAAGGAGCATGTTTATCATGAAATTCCACAACCCTTCTTCTTTCAATACACGACTCTACATTCCAGGGTGTTACCTATATCCCAAAATAATTAACACTAGTTCACTAATAACAATATTCCAGTATATAGCATTCAAAAATTTCAAATCATCTCATTTTCCAAGTTTTGAGTAAATCTATAAAACTAATTTCTTTTCACCATTCCTCTAATATCTTATTCTATAACTCCTGACACTATCAAAGTCAAATCAACAAATGAAACCTGTCGTCGAATCAGAATAGCTAGAGAGACTCTCCACCTTTAAAATACATCTCTATCAGAAAACTGACGAAATGCAGTAAAGAACGTGTTACTTCGGGATACTCATAGACGCACTTTAGGCATGTATAAACAAACTGCATACATCTATTGTAAATAACTTCATGGATCAATGGCTATAAAGTGAAGTAGAAACTGCAACATATTCAGAATCCATGTGCAATAATAAATCAGTAACACGGGAAAAAAATATATATACAGGAATGAAAAAACTTTCTTAAGGATACGTAGGGGTTACCAGATCCAAGGATTTTCTTCAAATCCTTATCTGTGGGGCAGGTGTTGCCACCCAACACGGCCAACAAGTAAGCTGCGATTACCTTCATTTCTCTTCTCTGTTCAAAATTAACACAACACACAATACATTCAGATATAAATCGCTGAAAAAAACACAAACTACAAACAACTGAAATTTGAGAGAGAGGTAATACTTAGGAAATTTTGAGCGAATAGAGCCTTCAAATGGCGGACCTTCAGTGGGTTTATGAAGAAACAGGGAATGATTAACTTTATATAGTTAGGGTTTTTGGGCATTCTGTCCGGACTGGATTTACTTATTTTACACTATTATCCTTAGGCCCATTTGGTTTGGATGCCTTTGGCAAACCTTTACACAAATAGACCTTGGATTCACTGTTTCCTTTTCTTTAATCAACATACGTAGAATTTACATTGATTAAATACATTTATATATGTACTACCCCGCGGTTCAAAATAAGTGCCCAATTAACCTTAAGACAATACTAACCCTAGGAAGGCATAGGTCTAAATTAATCTTAATTAATTACTACCTAGTTAATACTGTTTTTTGATTGCATAAAAGCTCACTTATCTAAATAAGGATCAATTTGAAAAAATATAATTAATTCCTTCTTGATAAGTGAACACTCATTTCAAACGAAAATGAAAAGGGTAGGTGGATACTTATTTTGAACCGGAGGGGTTTTTATACATTCCCGACTATTTTTAGCTTACGAGGTTGGGTTCGCGTCTATTTAGGTTAAATGTCTTTAGGAGTGGAAAAACTCTTGAGCTGAGGGTCTTCCGGAAATAGCATCTCTATCTTCCGAGATGGGGGTAAGGTCTGCATATATTTTACCCTCCCCAGACCCCACACTGTGGAATTTCACTGGGTACGTTGTTGTTGTTGTCGTCTTTAGAAGTGGAAAACGGGAGATTTAGTTTGAATTTGGGAGGATGAAAATGAACCGAATCAATAAATGAGTCATTGCTCAACCCTGACCACATTTTATTGAACAATTTGCATAATTGTCCTTATTCGGGGTGGTCTTTAAACTTTGTCCCTCAAATTGCTGGTCTTTAAATTTAGCCCTTCGCCTAAAATACCCCGTAGTTCTGGGTTCAAACCCCTAAGACAATAAAAATAAAAATTCGCAAGACAGAATTTCGTAGCACAATTAGACATATTACAGCAGAGTAAAAAAATATATATATATATTGCCTAGCAAAATTTCGTAAGGCAAACTTTGACAGAAGTTTAGCAAAGCCTTGCCTTGTGAATTTTTTTTTTTTTTTTTTTTTTTTACTGAATTGGGGTTCCAACCCAGAACCTCGGGATATTTTCGGTCACTTTTTTAAGCGAATGGCAAAAATTAAAGACCAGATATTTGAGGGGAAAAAATAAAAACCAGTGCCTTTGAAGGACAATCCATGCAAAAAAATGCATTTTAATGAGGTAAAATATATTGGGTCAAAATGAATTAAATAGTGAATGATAACCCAACCCGCTCAACTTGACCCATCGTTTTCACAGACGCCTATATTCATATTTTAACAGATCAAAAAAATAAGGAAATCATACATTCATGTATTTGTCTCAAAGAGCATATACATGTAAAGGATATTCGGTCAAATAGAGTATAAAACAGAGTAAGCTAATAATCTAAGTAGAAATTTATCACCTGTTAAAAAATGGGGAAAAAAATTGTCAGTTGCATCATTACTTAAGTCTCTGCTCATCAATCACGGGTGCATCATGCACCAATACCACCGCCATTCAAGTTCAATTAGATTGGGATGAATGGGCTGGACTACAAGGCCTATGAGCTAAATGGCACAGGTCACACTTGGGCTTCATTTGGGCGGCAGAATTGTGATGGATTCACTTGGGCATTATCAAGATCATAAAATTGTGCGCATTCGCCTTCATATGGACTGTTCTTTAATTTTTGCAGCTCAAATCGGTGTCTTTAATTTTTTCTCCTACTTCTCATTTAATAAAAATTCATGGGCCAAAGTATTCTTATTCGCTGGTCTATGAAACTAGAGATTCGGATTCAAACCCTAGCAGAGAAACAATTTCGCTAGGCAGAATTTCATAGAAAATTATGCCTATTCGGGCAAAAGTTATGCCTTAAGGCCTAACTTCTGTAGAATCCTACAGAACTATGCCGAACAAGGGGTAAATTCATACCTTAAGGCATAACATCTATAAAGAAACTATATCTTAAGGCATAACTTATACATGGAAACTATGCCTGAAGCCATAACTTCTATATAGAAACTCTGTAGGATAAATTAATTTCTACAAAACTATGTCTTAAGGTATAACTTTACCCCGAATAGGCATAGCTTGATATGAAACCTTGCCTTATGATTTTTTTTTTATTCTACTGGGTTTCTGTCACGACCCGACGAGGGGCCATGACGGGCACCCGGAGCTAACTACCGAGCACCACTCATTCTAACACTCATCATACTTATCCTGCATACATTTATTAATCTCATGCTTATAGTCATAGGAAAAACCAATTTTCACTTTGAAACATATTTACCTTTATATACATAAGCCTTTCGGCTATCAAAATAATACATGTATACAAATAAGGACATCGTGAGACCATACTACCCACACATACGTATCTACGAGCCTCTACTAGGGTACTAGACATAAGGAAGGGACAGGACCCCATCATGCCCAAAATATATATACACAAAATAATAAGTCAATGGCACTCCGAACAACGGGAGTGCTCTCAAGTCCGCCGATAGCTCCTATAAATCTGGATCACCTCCCCGCCTACCTCGCATGAACACGGCGTCCAAAGAAAAGGACGCCGTACGAACATTGTACTGAGTATGTAAGGCATAAACAATAATGATTCATCAATGAAACCAGGAGACATCAATTAAGGAACAACCTGTAACTGACTAACATTTAACAATGAAATAGTGCATGCTAACTTACTTCATAATCATCATCATATCATGTATGCATATGTGTACAAGTCTGCCCGACCATATGTGTACGGTGTGATAATCATTAGCCCGCGTCCGGGCCTCCCGCGTCCGGGTAACCGCTCATGCTACCCACTAGTGGTGTGCCGCCCACGCCATCTAGACATGGTATATACGCCGCCCGCCTTAGCGGTGTACACCGCCCACCATATAGGCGCGGTGTAATGTTATCATCATGTACTCATCATAATGCATGCATAGAAACTTAAAGACAACTATACTTTATCGGGGTGACATAAGGTCGTGAACCCCCGATGCCATTATGGAGTTTCATAAGCATTCTGCCTCGCCTTGAAGGGACTAGCATATGAGGTGAGTGTAGCACAAGGAACGACATCAATTAATCATATTTAGGATCATTAGCTTTGTAGAAGCATCATATCACGAACTTTAGAATCTTTAGACTTAAGCTCATCATCATCATTATCGTGCTCATGACATATCTCGTTTCTGTATCTCATATTAAGCTCCTTATAATCATAGGCTCATAATTGCTGGAATGTAAGAAAGTCATGGGAAAATAAGAGAGTTCATGCCATGGGAGTCATGCCTTAGAAGGAAGGGACTAGCCTTACATACCTTTTCGTTTAGCTATTCTATCACTTGATCGTTCCTTTTCAATGCTCATGTTTCTACCTTCAAGAGAGTTCATATTAACATTAGCTAATCGATCGCATGAACATACTCGACTAAAGCTCGAGAAAATTGGGCAACATTTCCTTTGTTTATACAACTTTCCTCATATCATATATCAACTCCCAAACGTCTATAATAACGTTCACAATATTATAACCATCAATCTTCATTCACCTACATTGTCCACATTTTCCAATTTCACTTCAATTCATCCATAATCATGGTCATAGCACACTGCTACGTTTACTCACATATAATGTTTATCCCATGTTCTTAATATCATTTATAGCATAATCATAATCACAACATATCAGGAATCATGATTCATTTTAAGCTACCACTCAAAGATGTCACTATTCTCATATTTATGACCCATTTTCTATCTTCTTCTACAATCCAAGTCTTTCAACCTCCCAATACCTTAAACAACATGGAATGATCATAAAACTTACCTTAGAAGTATGGGAATGAGCCTTGGGTGGAAATACTTCACTTGAGCCAAAACCCTAGTTCCACCTCCAATGAGATTCCTTGTCTTGGATGAACCTTAATAAGCTTCTTGCACTTGGTTCTCTTGGTTTGATGAAGTTCATCTTTGATTAGTCTTGATTTAGTGTTGATGAAATGTGTAGAACACTCTAGAAGCCTTGAGAGAGATGGAGAAGAGTGGGAAATGAAAATAATGAAGTGGGAACATCATTTTATACTTGGACTTAATTCAGCCCGTCGGGAATTCCATGGACACTTATACGGTCCCTACAACATTATACGGTCCGTATAAATGGCCGTACTTCACCATCAGATAAACAACATTTCTGTTGGGTGCTATACGGACCCTTATACGGACCGTATAATGTTATACGGACCGTATAAGCGGTCGTGTAACCCCATTTTTCTGAAATGATTTCCGTCGTTTCGTTTGATCTCCAATCCTTATGAAACCTTCTTGACACTTGTTTAACACTTCATTGACAATCTAAGGGACGTTATAACTCTTCTCCAAGATGTCATTAACTTGTTACTCGTAAATCTTTTCCGATACATAACGTATACCTTGCCTTTCTTGGCAACTTTCTTCTCTTACCTCGAATATCTTTGAAATCTCAATTAGGATCATCAAATGATATTTCTTACTTATTAAAACATCGTATACTTCGTGCTCTCCGTTAGTCTATTCACTGTACATCAACGGAAATTTTTTCCGAGGTGTAACAGTTTCTACAAAAATTAGGCCTTAAGGCATAACTTTTGCCCGAATAGTCATAATTTGCTACGAAATTTTGCCTTGCGATTTTTATTTATGCTCTGCTGGGATTCGAACCTAGAATCTTAGGGTTATTTTTGGCTACTTAAAGTGCTGAAGAGCAAAAATTAAAGACTAGAAATTTGAGGTGCTAACATTAAAGGCAACCCCCAAAATAAGGCATTTGTGCGAATGAGCCTATCAAAATTAGCCCATTTATAAAACATTTTTTTTGGGCGGATTGCCCTTCTTTTGGGGTGGTCTTTAAATTTTGCCCCTCATATTTGTGGTCTTTAACTTTTGCCTTTCGCTTGAAAAGGTGGGTGAATACCTGAGGTTCTGGGTTCGAACCCCCGCTCAGGCATAAAATAAAAAAATAATTTTGCAAGGCAAGACTGGGGGGCGTGTATCTGATCCCAAGATATACTACTTAAGGAAAACTAAAGTTATCTTAAGCCGAAAGTCCGTCCCATAAGGCGTGAACTTTTCCTTAAGGCATAGTTTAGTTATCCTGTACTTTTAAGGTTTAATTTTAGTTAAGGCATAATCAAAGTATGCCCCATAAGGCGAGAACTTTTCCGAGGCATAGACTTTGGCTTATAAGGCAAACTTTTAGTTATGCCATTTTAGTAAGATACTTTTTTCGTTATGTCTTATGCGCACACTTTTAGTTAAGGCATAACTAAAAGTATGCTCCATAAGGCGGAGTTTTTCCTTAAGGCATAACTGAAAGTTTGCCTTGAAAAGTAAAAAAAAAAAAAAAAAAAATATATGCCTCAAGGCAAAGTCTCCCCCCTCTGGCAGACTTTTAGTTAAGCATAACTAAAAGTCTGCCGAAGAGGGCAGAGCGAAATTCAAACTCTGCCTTTCGATTTTTTTTAAATTTTTGATTGAGCGGGGGTTCGAACCTGGAACCCATTGAGAAGGGGTTCGAACCCGGAACTCATGGGTTTTAGCGAAGTGTTAGCAAAAACTTAAAGACAATATTTTAATTTGAGAAAAAATTTAAAGACCACCCCAAAAGAAGGGCAATTCTGCCAATTGCCCTATATAAAATCACTTTTGCCCAATAGATTAAAACTTGAACGAATTGGACTGATTGTATAAGTTTGAGTCAGTTTTGCTACCCCTTATTTTTGTTTTTGCGTTTGTGTCCACTGAATTACACACATTTTTAAAGCCTCGCTAGTAGAATTTTATTACTAACAAATAATTATAATAAATAAGTATTAGCCAATACATCAAACTAACCTTACTAAGCATAATATAGACGAGACAAGGATCATCTTTGATTATCTTTATATAAATATATGAAATCAGAAAATTGTCTGGATAAAAAAAGCATGATTTTCGATTCACTTCTTTTACTTTGAAGGCCAGATCCTAAAAGACAATGTACAGTCCACAAAAATTAAATTTTAGTTACAAAATCCCCTCCAACTTTTCTTGAGTAACATTTTAATTAATAGCATCCGCATTTAAAGTGAAAAAACTTTCACTTACCACTTTTTGACCATATTCTTGAAGTATAGTCAATGTTATGGAGTTTCAACTTTAATAGGCGGAATTCCGTGAAGTTCATTTAAAACTCATAACAATGACTATTTTCTAATTATAAGCCTCTATTTTTGAATTTTACACGCATTAAAATCTTCTCGCTAAAGTGACCAAGTTAGTTTGGTTGATACATTCCGCACGTGTTGTACACTCGCCAAATAGTCAATGGAGTAAGGTCTTCATTTCTAAGCATAAAACGGTATAAAAGGAATAGTTGAGACTAAATCAAAACACCTAAACACACTGAAATATATTAGTACTATAGTTTTTCCAATTCAGAAAATAAAGCGTAAGATGGAAGAAACTATAGAGAAATTCGAATAATACGTCATGAAAAATTAAGAAGTAATCACTTATGAGCTCCGGAAAGGAGTGTCAAAGCTGTGATAATATTAAAACTTTCGTAAGCTATACTTGGAATAAGGACCAAATTAGTGAATGAAGTATTTAAAATTGACCTTAATTGCAAAAACAAAAGAAAAAAAGGCAGCAGTCTCTTTCAGCCATCAATAGCGTACTTGATCAACCCTCTTGATTATACTACCACCTAAGACTAAGTGTGGTCCAAAAGTAATGATAGAAATATTTATTTTACTAAATCAAAATACTTAAGCACACGGTTAATTACTTTTGTCCCTCAACTACAATTTAACATTTACATGCCAAGCAGGCAAGCACTTTCAATATTAGTATTTAACATGTTTTCAACAAGATGTTATATTTATAACTACTTTTTAACTTATATTTTCTAAAGATCCTTTTGTATAAGTTAGGTAATTAAATTCAAATATTAAGTACAATCAATCCGGATTTCATGTTGGAGGGAGCTGGTTATTGTTACTCCAAGAGAATATGTTGTCTAGACTTGAGTCCGGAGCCTAAAGGCATAAAAATACACGGTATAAATCAAAAGGGGGCTGCGTTTCAGTTACATACCAAAACGGGTATAACGTGGACTCCTCCACGTTATACTTGCATTGTCAGAATCACAAACAAAAAAATAAAATAAAAAAATTAATGTCAAGCTTTGAGATGGTGTAAAGGGAATCAGTTAAATAACATCATCATTCAGACGATTCAAAGCTTCTACATCAAATTTTGGAAGAGGTTGAAACCACCATGGAGCATAGCGGTGGATTGAGGAGATCGGGAATCTAAAGGACAACGCCCGTATTAGGTTTTCTCATATCCTAAGTGAGGGTAATAAATTAGCGATTCTTTGGCAAATCAAGCTTTGGACAATGGAAATGTCACATGTCAAAATTTCATGGAATTAGACATTATCGTAGGAAGGATATTGAATAAAGGACAAATCTCAAATCCCATATATCCGAATTAGAATTCTTAAGAACAACAGTATCACAAATGTGGAAGCACAGAAGTCAACGCAATCAGGACCAGAAAATACAGCATTTAGAGAGAAGAAGAGAGCAACAAAAAGGGAAAGCATACAAAGCAAGTTGCATAAATCAATATGGAGGAAATAAGAAAGCCAGGGCTATTCTCACAGTAGCAACAAATTACAACAAAAATGGAAAAATTGCAGATTTGGTACCTTGGTACAAAATCAACAAAAATGGTCATCTGGGAGTTGAGACACAGCTGGGAATGAAAGTAGATCTGCAGCTCATTCTCACACACGAACAAAGAAAAATGAGATGCCGTATAGAATGGAAGAAGGAAATGGAATCAACAGGTACTTACCAAAGGACATGAAGAGGAACGATGCAATGACCATGGCACAAGCTCACAACTCTGAGAAGAGCAAATGCCTTGCGGCGGAGAAGGGCATCGGAGAGGAGCAACACTAAAAGAGTGAACTTTCTAGATAGGTTTTTCTATGGAAATGTTATCCCTCTTTCCAATTTTGATGATGTCTACTGCTTTATTTTGTTGGACCCGGTTTTGGGCTTAGACTCATTTGAGTTTAAGTCGTGCTGACTATTAATAAAAAGCCCAACTTTGGGCATATTTCATTTAAAAAAAAAAAAAAATAAAAAATTAATGGTATAATTTTGTATAACGTGGATCAATCCACGTTATACCATTAAATATTTTTCTCCCCAACATTTTACAAAAATAGTTTGTAAGATGTTGCCTCTATTTAAATCAAATTCGGCTGTGTTTTTAATTAAAAAAATTTTATTTATTTTTTTAATTTTTAAAGCATATAGTTAATTTCAGATTAACTCAAACAAATATTTTAACACATGCAATAATTAAATATGTATTATATATAAACATAAATAAAAAATAAAATATAAGTTAAATAAAAAAGTCACACATTAACTGAGTAGTAAATGTTAAATTACATACTAACTATTAAACGGCACAAGACATGTTATATATTCTTGGAAGATTACATAAGGAAACAACGATCGTACAACTTAAGAAAAAACATAAAAAACAACAAGCAACAATAACTACTGATTTCTGTCGGGGCAGCGATTCTTATTATGACCTGTTTGCTTGCACGTACTACACTTTCTAGCCATGCGAGCAGGAGCTATATCCATTTCATTCCTCCTTCTAGTTGTAGTCCGCGCTCCTGAAGTTCGCTCGTATTCAGTGTTTGCAATTAAATTGAAGGGAGAAGGTGGCCAATATGCCTCATCACCCAACGGTGAAAAATTTTCACTGTACGTTTGCTTGTAAAACCTGCAACTGTGGTACTTGCTAACATAGGTCTTCGGTTGAATTCCGCGGATATCACAAAACTTAATGGAATGAACATGGCATATGGTAGTTTCTCCACTTCCCACATGAACACTTTTTCCTTCTCGAGGAGACTTTATGGATATTTCCACCCTTACCTTCGTGTGCAAATGTCGTAATCTCAAAGACCCTTCACCGCATTGTATTGTTGCGTGTCAAGATGCTTTAGGGATCTCTCCCAGTATTCATCAAACTTCTTTTCAACAGCCGCGGCCAAAACTTTTTATCCGCAATCAACAAATCAGCAAGGGTGCTTCTCTCAACAAACCGATCAACAAGATTTTTAAACGTATAACGGACCATGGCAAGAAGGCAATCCACGAGCTTTCTTCTTCAATAAACCGTTGTAAGACTGAGACATTCGTTGTCATAGCCCTCCACCTATGACCGTTGTTCTTACGCAATGTCAATTTCTCTCCAAGAGCTTTTAACCACGGATGCGCTGAAGGTGACATTCTTTTGATTTGTTCCATCCTCATTTTATACTTCTTCTTTTGGTGCTCTGTAGCCACCAACCACATTAGCTTCTCAAGGTCACTGTTAAGAAACTTTTTATTAAAGTTGCTTTTTAAATGCCGAACGCAAAACCTATGGTGTGTGGATGGTGGTTCTTGTAACTAATCAGCGTGTTTCGACACATTGCAAGATGCCCTGATGACGGTCAGAAATAAGTCCAATTCCTTGTCTCTCACGAACAATATGTCTCCACAACAACACAAGGAACCACGTCCAAGACTCAAAGCTCTCACGTGCAACAATAGCATATGCAAGTGGAAAAATGTTATTGTTCCCCAATGGAATTAGCTTTCATCTCATACTTACCGTATTTACGAGTGTCGTCTTGAGATGACGGAGCCCGCAATTTTTGAATCCATCGATGCTTGGTTTATAAGCCCCGTAAAAGAAACTTGAAGATGTGTTCACCTTGCATTGAGTTGATTGGTGCTCCCACTCAACAACGGTCCCCGATTGAAATATCGTAAGGCGCCATATATCTGGCAATGTCTTGAAAGAGGTTTCAAAATCACCAAATACCATTTCAATAGCTTTCTTACGCCCTTTTGTGCTTTTCTATAACTAGGAGTAAACGTATGCAATCCTTTTATTTTTCCGAATCGACTTAATACTGATGTATGGATCGACCATAATATATGGTATCAACGTAGTAGCAATTAGGTGACTGTTCAAATTGGAATGATCCTTTCTGTAATCATCCGTGAGACAACTGTGTTGGAGAACCATTTTGCCTGCCTTCCACATACCACTTGAAATTTCTCTAAAACGGATCATCCACTCACATCCCAACATATGACGCTTGCAAATAACCCTCCAAAATTTACCTTTGGACTGATCACAAATGAACTCTTTCTTTTCTTTGAGACAATATTGTCTCACTACGCCTTTCATTTCCTGCTTGTTCTGAAATAACATACCTAATTGCATAATACAAGGAAAATTATCAACCCCCTAAAAATGGGCCAACAAAGAAAAAGAATATTCATTGCCACCATACTAACTTTGATCCGATAAATTCAGGTTTTTACAATCCCAAAGTGCAGATCGAATCGACCGTCATCTCTAACGAAGGCAAAATCATCCGGCCTTTCTTCCGTGTTATCCAAATATGGAATCGCATTAGAATGGTAGCTAACATTACCATCACTTCGAGCAAAGAATGTCTTCATAAGAATGACCATCATCATCGACGAGTGATTATCGTCTCGTTTTGCGTGATCTAACGGGATATCACTATCCGACTCATCGAAGTGATCATTAGCTACATCATTATTGCTCACAATTTGTGCGAGCCGAGTTAATACGGAGTTTTCTTCAAAATCATTACACCTACAAACATAGGAAAATTCAAGGCGTTCAAATCTCAAAAACAATTAGTTAGAAGTCTCCTAGTTTAAGCGAAAAAAACATCGTTATATTTACCTTTCCGTAAATGACTCCACTTGAGTAGGGCGATATTGAACATACTTCCGCCACCTAATTCACTTGTATCCGGAGCACTACTCGGTCTGTGAATATCACAACACGCATAGTCCAACTAAAGTTATATGATCGGCTACCAACTCCTACCATTGTTTCTTGAAGTGTACCTCTTTGAAGCCCAATATTCATAAAAGGGAAGATACATAGTACCCCGAATATCAAACTCATCGTCATCTGGGTGCTTCAACATTAGTAGAGCGTTCAACGCCGCATACATGTTATGTCGCTATCTTGATATGATTGCTAAATATATCGGGACTTCGAAGAAATAACGATAAGGAGTCATCGTCCGAAATAAGAGTTTCTCGTAAATGGGAAATTCCTCTGCCGTTATTGATGTTGATATCGTCCAAAGGATAACCACCGAAAGGTTAGGATCGCTTATGGCCATTTTCATATGAAAACACGTTGTAGACGATCGTATTTGAGGGAAATTACATAACTATTGAGATTTGAGATAAATTAAATAATTAATAAAAATTTAATTTTTACGGATGTCCCTCCCCCCCCCCCCCCCCCCCCCCGCGAGTGCCACACGTAGTTTGCGACGCTCTCATTTTGATCTACGTTGGTAAACCTCCTCGTATCACACCCTCATCCTGTAAATGCCATAAAAAATAGAAGTTATTTTTGTATGATTGGATACGTTAGATAAAATTTCTTAGCAATTGATTTAATTGTCTACGTAAAATCGGATAACATCTCTCCTGTAACAAGGACTTCCTCCAATACCATTTACCAACACAAACAACCAAAGCTACCAAGACAAAACACCACATAACAACCACAAGTCACCATATCACTCTTTAAAGACTTCTTAATCTAATTTAATAGATAAATACTTTGAATAAAAAGCTAACCTGTGGCTCTAAAGTCTGTACATCCGGCACAGGAATGTGTGAGGATCCAACATCAAATGCCATGGGAGACTATGCAAAATAAATAATATAGACACATAAGGTAGCCATTACATTAATGAAATTAAACAAGATACAAGCTATTTGAGTGGTTAGAATACTCTCACGCGCAAAACTCGGTCCCTCCCAATCAAGAGCTCGTCCGAAGGAATGCGGTAAAGGCCCCTCGCTCCCATAAGAAGCTAGCGCCCGTCCGAACAAGAACCGTTGGGCCATAATCGAGAGGCTAATAGGCTCGGACGATGCGAATGCACGAAAAGGCCCCTCATGTCCGATTACCGGCCGATTGGACCTCGGGAGCGTACGTCGATGAGCCGGACATACCAAAATCTATTATCGGGTAATATGCATCATCGAGCCGTATCGTTGAGCCGGGCATATCTTGATCAAAACGAACCTCTTCTCATCAATCAACTTCCCGGTGATCCACGGACCTCGACCCTTCGTTACCCGCCGGCGTCCTCTACCACACGCCGCAGTCTTGGTACATTAGGACGTTGACGACGAGGAACTTCCACAGTAGGCGGCTCAATATACTCCGCCGGTGGTGTATAATTGAGAGCGAAACTCAACATCGTCCCCAGAGAGGCAGCAGTCATGGACTCCGTATTAATGTGGCTAAACATCTCTGCTAATTCCTTCACTTCATTAGACTTGGTTGGATCTTGGATAGTCTCCTGAGCCAACCTGTACGATTCTTGATGTCCTAAAGCCTACAAAAAAATAAATAAATTAAATTATAAGATTTGATAGTGGTCTAAGACACATAAAAAGACATCAAACTTCTAATGGAATGTAATGTACGTACCAGTGCCTCATGCCTGCCTGCCATGTGTTGGTATCCTCTATCCACATTATGCGCAGGATTTCCTATGAAAGTGCGAGTGACGTCGATACCAACAAAAATACTCTGATAATGACTCTGGGTCTTGAGTTTCATACTCGGCGCAATTACCATTTCGTCGACGATTTTCCCACAAAAAGTCCGTTTGTATAAAATTTTGTCGATCCTCCACTGTTATAGCATACCGCTTGTCACATTTGTAATGAAAAGGATCAATCTTAGCACATGATCCCGGAATATGTTGCTTCCTACCAAACTGTCTGAGAACCCGGTCTACCATGTGCCACTCTCGATAGATCCAACAAATAAGGGGAACCTGCACCATCCAAATAGCTCGGCCATGCCGACACCGCTCAGGGAGTCCATTAATGATGGCCTCTGAATAAGGCTGCCACACAAACTACTATAGAAAGAACATAAAATTACATGATAATAAAATAAATAAATTACACATAAGCGTAACTATTATATCAAAACGCCATTAACAACCATAATTATGATAAAATACCGACCATCCGTTAGGTTGTCCAATACATCCTTACATATGGTAGCACAAGACGTGCCTCATTTTTCCGAGCTTTACGACGAGTCCACTTTCGCGCAAGAGCCGCAAGGTGTGGTGGCGGCTCCGGGTGGTGGCCGCATCGGTATAATTCGCTCCCAAGCCCAAACCTATATTAAAAATTTAAAAATAAATACATGAAAATCTTATAACTATCAAATAGACAACCAAATAAAATTATATAATTTTAAAGGTCACGTACTCGCAATAAGGAAACGAATCCACACACATCCTTGGCTTTCTTCAACGAAGCGTGCATAAACAAGTATACAAATATGACAATGCAAATCGCTCCCAAGCTTGTCTACTCATTGCTCTAAGGTCACGCATGTCAAGCAAATATTCTAAATTAAGTAAGTCACCGGACTTATCCGGAAATATCGTGCCGCCACAAAGCCATAGTAAGTACAACCTAACCCGCTGTTGGACAACAATTTCTGGGGTCTGATATGTAATGTCATCTAAGCCTCTAATATATTCAATTAATTTATTTACTTCTAACCTACTAACACCATTAAAACAATCCAGACCGGGTGCCCAACCAATAAGCTCATGGATTAATTGTTTGCCACCCAACAATACTTATATTTCTAGCATTAACATCATTCAAGGGATTAACATCAACAAACCATGCCAAACATGAGCTCAATATCTTGTAATGTAATGGTCGCCTCACCCGTACGTTAGATGAGTGTGTCGTCTCAGACGCCCATCTTCTATAAGTGCGGTGATGACCGCCCAATCATATGATACACATCCTAGCTCTACTACTCCCCTAAATCCACACAGCCAAAGTAGTCAAGGATGCGAGGATGAAAAGGATGACGACGCTCACGTGCTTCCAAAATTCAAGATCCGCGCGCGTGGAAAACAGCATCCGGTCGGTCCTCTCAAGGCACCATCCCACACAGTACCGTGATCGATGCTTCTCCTGGAGTGTTAACACATCGTACTCTTCTGGCCCCAGATGTTGGCATACCCGTGGAAGCTCCATACCTTTAGAAAAAAAAATGAAGTCTAGATCAAGCTATTTGGAGTAACTTACTATTAAAAAAAATATTATTCCAATTTTAGCGTAACAAATATGCATCAAGTAGATAAAGCCCAACTTCCATATGCCTTATTTAGAAACCACCGATAGTGGACCACATTAATACCTATAAGGTATAGACAAAATAATTGTCCACCCACTTAGACTTAGGTCCCATATAATAACGCATTATCGTGACATCTTAAGTATCTTTTTTTTTGGGCTAGTGAGGCATCAATTAAGTTTCACTTTTCTGGCTATATAAATATCACATTAAAGGTACAATGAAAAACAATTAGTTATTCGATCTTTATATAACAATCCACAAAAATAATAAGAACATAACAACAAATTTCTTCAAAAATGCTACTAAACAAATCGGACCTTTTATATAATAATGCTTCTAACAATCATATCTTAAGTTCAAATTAAAATAACACAAATAAGACAAACAGATATCTTATAGGTATTAAAATAACACAAATAAAAAAATAACAATCAAGATATATAAGACAAACAAAGATATCCTACATCTACTATAAATATACAATATTATATGAGTTAGAAGAAATACCTTAATTTAGATAGCAACAAAAGATTTTTGATGAAGAAGTTGCTCCAAAAATTAGACAAAGAATTACAGGTTTAAAAAGAAAATAAATGGAGGAGAAGGAAAGGAAAAGGAGACGGAGACGAAGAAGAAATTCTGTAACTTCAAAAGGATAGAGGAAGAGGCGGAGGAGAAAGGAGAAAAATTAGGGCAACAATTTTATGAGTCGTGGACAGTCCCACGTTTTACAGATATATGTTGTAAAACGTGGACTGATCCACGTTATACAAATAATTTTGTATAACGTGGATCAGTCCACGTTATACCATTAAATATATTTTTATTTTTTATTTTTGTCCTGATTCTCTGACAATGCAAAAAAAATTTTGGGGTATAGCGTGGACTCCTGGTATATAAATGAAAGGTAGCCCCCTTTTGATTTATACCGTGTATTTTTATGCCCGTTAGGCTCCTAATTGCCTAGACTTAGAGACTGATTTTTTAAGTAGGAAAGAAGCATTACAAAGTAAGAGAGCAATATAAAATACGAGAACGAAACCAAAGCCCCTATTTAATATCATGTAACATAGATATTCTTTTTTTTTTTTATTATTATTATTGTTATTATTATTATTATTATTATTATGCCTCAATGTTTGGTCGGATATAAATTTGGTGACACGTTATAATAATATTGGAAAGTGAGTATGAGATATCATAATGGTATCAACTATCAAGGGTTGTCAATTGGGCCGGACAGATTAGCAATTTTTAAGGTTTATATTTTAAATAAATTTTACAGGTAAAACTTTAAGTTATAGTTATGAAATACCATCATTTAAACTTCACAATAGTGAATATATTTCAAAAAACATAACCGAAGAATAACTAGTAAACAAGTTTTATACGGAAAAAATGAACACAAACTGAAATTAAGGGCCTGTTTGGAAAGCCACCTGCTAATTGGAATTGGTGTAATTACTAGGGTAGTAATTACACAAAACTTAGTAATTACATAGTAGTATAATTACAACGAATTGCTTGTTTGTCATAAAGTAATTACGTGTAATTACACGCACGCCGTTTGGTTGCACAAGTGTAATTACACAATTACGCTTAATTTAAAAATAAAATTTAATTATAAAAAATTTAAAAATTAATATTTAAAAAATATTGCCTTTATAAATGATATTAAATTAGTTATTTAATAACACATTGTTTCTTGAAAATATATTAATTAATAATCATATATTTGTAAATAATATTGTAACAAAAATAATTGATATATATTTTTCAAATTAATATTTAATTTTAATTAATTATAAAACTTAAAAGAAGACTTTTTTTGTGAGAACGCCATGGATTGGATGTTTGACAAAAAAATAATATTAATAAATATAATGCCATAACATTATTCAAATGTTTGACGCAAAAAATCCATCAAATGTAAGTGAAAAATAAACAACATGCAATGTGAAAGCAAATAACTTAAAATTGGAAATATAACCTAAATTCAAAATCCAAAAGAAAAAGTTCAACATAATACTCTTATGTCAAATTCCAACATTATATAAGTAAGTTCCAACGTAACTTAAGTAAATAATTCAAAAGAAAGGAAAAATATAGGTCTATAACCTCATTCACAATGAAATTCTACTTTTACAACGTCACTCATTATATGTCAAGTTTGTTAATGACTAATTCTTTCCAATATTAAGAGGTGTAGTTTTAAATATTAGAATAATAACACGGTTATGCTAAATGAATAAAATAAAAAAAATAAAAAAATACGAGCAATTACATGGAACCACAAGAAGTAAAGGTTGGGAATGAGAAGAAAGAAAATGAAAAATAAATAATATAAAAAGAAAAATACATTTTAAAAAATAAAAATAAAAAAGAAATTAAAATAATAGAAATAAAAAAATATTAAAAATAAAAAAAATTATAAATAAATTAAAAATAAAAATAAATTAAAGTAAAAAAATAAACAAACTAAAAAGTAACCCTGTAATTACAGGGTGTAATTACACCCAATTCTCAAATTTTGAGAATTGGAGAGTGTAATTACACCCAATTCCCACCTAACTGTAATTACTTGGTCAAACAAAATGCGCTAAACGTATAATTACACCCAATTACACCTAATTCCAATTACCTGGGTGGCTTTCCAAACAGGCCCTAAGAGTCTTTAAAGAATGTTATTTTACAAAAAAAGAAAATTAATGGAAATGAAAAAGAGTCAAGCTCTAACTGATCTAGCAAATATGAAAATAGAGTTAAAAAAATTATGGAAATGAAAAAGAGTCAAGCTCTAACTGATCTAGCAAATATGAAAATAGAGTTAAAAAAATTCCTTTTATTTTTCGGTAGAAAAAGTTAACAACTTAATGGAATATTGTATGCCATGGAGGAACACTTATTATTGTTTTGTTGTATGATATAGAATATCCCTTTTTATAAAGTATCTTTATATGATTTTAGGCAAACAAATAAGTGATTTCTTAACAAATGCAAAATATACGTGATATATAATAAATATCTAACAATCAAAGAATTTTTTCAAAACCAAATTTGGATTAGCCCTATATCAACTTCCTTTTACTAGTTTCATTTTTTTTTGCGCGGATTGCCCTTCTTTTGGGGTGGTCTTTAATTTTTGTCCCTCAAATTGCTGGTCTTTAATTTTTGTCTTTCACTTAAAAAGGTGGCCGAAAATACCTAAGGTTCTGGGTTCGAATTCCCGCACAATAAAAAAAAAATAAAATCGCAAGGCAAGGCTTTGCAAAATAAGGCATAACTAAAAGTCTGCCGGAGACTAATAGTTATGCCTTAAGGCAAAGTATGTCGTTTCCGGCAGACTTTTAGTTATGCCTTATGCGGTAGATTTTTCCTTAAGTCTTGCCTTGCGATTTTTTTTTTAATTGAGCGGGGTTCGAACCCAGAACCTTGGGTTATTTTCGGCCACTTTTTTAAGTGAAGGGCAAAAATTAAAGACCAGCAATTTGGGGACAAAAATTAAAGACCACCCCAAAAGAAGGTCAATCAGCGCAAAAATAGTTTTTTACAAGCCCAACAAAAACAATTCAATAAAAAGGAAAAAGTGGGTAATTGATGAGGTATTTTTGTCTTTTACATAGGACAAGAAGTAAGAGTGAAAAAAAGACACAAGAATTTCTTTGCATTACAAAAAATTTGATGCCAACATGTTAACAGAAGAATAAAGGGAAAACTTAAAGCTTTCGCCCTTGAAACACAGCTTCTTTGACATTTTCTTCTATTAATAGTGGAGGCACATGGATATATGCTTCTGTTAATGATGATCTACATTATTTCTTTTCTTGCAGCATAATTAATGGAGATTAATACCACATGCCGTCTATTATTTAAGCCACACAATGTGTCTGCCAACAAATAATTAAAAATAGAAAAATGGGTTACGCACATGTTTCAGAGCTGCAAGCATTCCAGATTCTGGTGGAAGAAGGTGCAGAGGAATTTATTTATTCTAAGGACTAAACAATTTAATTAACATGGCCAATTATTTCGAGACAACTAGAGCATTGACTGCTATAATTAAGAATATAACCGACACGGCCAATTATTCCAAGGCTTCTAGTTAATTAAGCCTTTTATGCTTCTTGACGATGCTAGAATCTTGAAAACTCGATTCTTTAATATTTAGAGCTTGAATAATTCATAGCAGATCGTCAAATAATTTTAATATACAAGTAATTTGGGGTCCCCGAAGTATCTTCCAGCACCTTACCTACTTAAATGAAGAGAGAAAAGATCGAACTTTTTCCGTTCACTGTATCTACTAAAATGTAAACATTAATATATAGTGTAAAAGTTAACTTCTTGCTATTAAATGTTTTATAAGTATGTGAAATGTTTAACCAGATGCTGATAGTGCAAATAAAGGGCTCATTTGCAAAAATGACCTTCATAAGGGTGATGTTGAACTTCTGCTTTATTTTAAAAAAATCTTTTTAAAATCATGATCTTTATTGCCTATACCTTGGTATGTTCTATCGTATTTTAAAATCAGACTCAGAAAACTACAGTTTCTTCAGCACTTGAATGAGAAACTGATTCTCCATCTATACATCATGTGGCTGCTAAGATCAGTAATTGAAAGCCACTTAAAGTGGATCACGAATCAAGTTTTTAGAAAAATTTAAACAAGCAAAGTCTTCTTTAAAACTTAATACTCCTAGGTTTTCTAAGAATCTTTCTGCAACAACTCCATGCACCCCCCCCCCCCCCACCCCACCCCCGCCCAATCCCCCAAACAAGACATGCATGCAACTATTATAATTCAAGGCTTCAAGCTATCCTTTGGTTAATTAACAGCACACATTTTTCATAACCATGATTATTAGTAGATGATCAATCAGAAAACTAAGAACAATTCAATGCTTAATAAAACTTTGTATTATGCTATATACTCTCTTGCTTTATTGATACTAGCTCCATACCAATAATTTGTTGAAACCTTATGTATAGAACCTCAAGTACTTTGACTCGTCGAATTTATAGAATGTAATCTTCATAACAGTTTGTGAATTGATGTATTCAAAAGTACATAAACGATTTCTTGTGATCTTCAAGTCTTGATAGTTTAGTTACAGATTCTGTTTTTAGTTACGAAAATAAATCAAACATTTGTGAAAACCTCTTGGGTAAATTGTTTTACAATTTGTCAAATAACTGATGAAATAGTCTCTTAATAAGCTCCATCTATCCACATCACATAGTAACTATTTCTATTCTCTATATTACTAGTATTTGTAATGAATTTTAATCGTTCTCTTAACTTTGCAATTGGCGTACATCTATGCAAAAATGGATGTAAGATCTGATTAATTCATCAATCTCAAGATAAAGAAGTGTCGAGACATACCCAATATTTTCTAAACACTTTTGTTATTAGAGCAGAAGCGATCTTTTGACATTAGTCTATATATACATATATAGTTCAGCTCTCTAAGCCTAAACCGCTTGAACTAATTATAAAAGCTATCAAATTCTACTAGTTCTAAATTATGAGTTCGTCACTGTCTATGACTGAGGCTATTGTTGCTGTCTTTCTTGAACCATGACCGGAAGTCCGCCTCTCACGGTGGCTGTCAAGCCAGGCATGAACTTTGGAGTGTCATCTTTTGTAACGACTTGAAAGTCGAATTGCCTAATCAGAGCCAAAGCAACACTCTTCATCTCCATAATAGCCAAATCTTTGCCCAAACAAACCCTAACCCCACCTTGAAAAACCGGGTACTTAAAGGGACATTGTGGCTTAAAAACCCCGTCTTGCAACCATCTTTTTGGCTTGAATTCGAGACAATCTTGGCCCCAAATGCTCTCCATTCTTCCCATCGCGTATGGATGATAAGTTACCCTTGTCCCTTTAGCAACAAATGTACCATCAGGGAGAGTATCGTTCTCTTGACAAAACTTCGAATCGAATTGAACAGGTGGAAATAGCCTAATACTCTCGTGTACCGCTGCGGTCAAATAATGCATTTTTCGAATTTCCTCAAAAGTAGCAAGTGTTGCCTTTTCTGTTTCTCCCATGACCCGGCTCGACTCAGCTAGGATTTCATCTATGACTTGTGGATTTTGATTTAATAGCCAAAAGAAAGTGGTCAAGGCTGAAGCAACAGTGTCTCTTCCCGCTAAAAGAAAACTGACAACAATGTCCCTAAGGAGTTTGTCATCATCAATATTCCTCATGAACCTGGACAAAAGGTCATTTTGGGAAGAAAAAGCATTTTTTCTTTTATGCATTATTACCTCCTCAGCAAGCATATCAACCATTTTAATAGCTTCTTTCAACTGCTTTTCTGATCCAATATTTAAAGCCCTTTTGATTTTCCAGACTAAAGGGGAAACTGCCATAGCTCTTTCAGCTGACAATTTAGAAGCTAAATCAAATGCAACTTGAAGATCTGAAACAGGCAACGATAGTTTCAAACAACCAGGATCCATACCAAATGAGAATTTACATATACTATCAAACGAGAACCGCCTTAAAACATCTTGCAAGTCCAAAACGTTGCCTTTTTTGTTGCTTTCCAAAAGCGGAATCAACCGTTTTCTAATTTCATCTCCAACGATCTCGAAAGCGTATGAACGTATCGATACGCTTCCAAGTTCTAAACTCGCCATTTTTCGTTGAAAATTCCATAATTTTCCGTCAACGGCGAATATTCCTCGGCCTAAAAGATCACCCAAGATTGTAGAAAATTGTTTCCCTTTTGGGAAATTTTCGAATTTTGTTTTGAGCATGTATTCAACGTTCTTGGGATTTGCTGTAATTACATTTCCAAGAACGTGAACATGTATTGTCCCACTTGGTGACTTTTTCAGTAGATGAGAGTACCAATCACATAGATTCTTGAACTCTAAAGTCCAGCTAGAATTCAAGTACCCTTTACAAATCTCACACTCACAATAAGGCTTAATCCTAAAAAGAAATAAGAAGGCTGATAATATTAGTACACAAGTTGCCAAAATCAAGAAAAAGAAAGTAGTAGCCATTGCTGTGTATGGCTTCAAGAATTAATTATGTAAAAAGAAGAAGAGAAGAGAGGGTGGAAATTTGTGAATGAATGAGGAGAAGTGAATAGAGGGTGTGGTTCTTTATAGTGAAGAGGACAATGATATCTATGGGAATTTTCTATTTTACTATTCTATAAAACCGGGAATCAAAGTACACAGTTTCTAATTTTTGTCCATCAATTTGTTACACTACTTTGGTTTTTAGTTTTAGAAAAGGACATCACAACTGGTGGGTGAAAGCAAAGGACAACGACAGGAAGTGGAGGCACGAGTAACGCGTGCGCTAAAATATATTACTTCGAAACAAAAGTCATTAAAAATATGCCGTGCTGTATATATTGCCTATTTTAACATATGCGTTATTTATCATTACTGGTTATTGGAGCTCCAATTGTTGAAGTTAAAATGCTAATATTAATGGAATAGTCGTCGTCTTTGATATTTTTATGTTTCTAAATAATCGCTTGAGGATTATTATTTTTTAAATGGTATGTATTAGATAAACTAAATTTTGAAAAATTTGCATGTCATAACTGTTTCTAAGAGCTATTTATGAATTATAACTACCTTTTGCAATAATTACATTTCGTAGCTACTATACATAAGGCGCACTGTAGTTGGAGTGGTCATTGGGCATGTGCTTTGCCCTTGAGCTCCCAGGTTCAAATCCCGCTGACCACATTCTTTTTTCTGAGAAATTGCAATTTCGGCTGTATTTCTGTGTTTTTAAATACAACAAAATACATGTATCATAAAAATAAAGTAGAGTAAATCATTTAAATACACGAGGGAGTTATGTATTTCATTATATTTATATACTGATAATCCTTTTGTGATGTATTGGACTGTATTTCAATGTATTTGGTCAGATGTATTTGGTGTATTCAGCTGTATTTCGGATAGCAACCTTACATTTGTATTTAAAAACACGGAAATACAGCCGAAATTGCAAAGGTAGCTACGGTTTGTAAATTGCAAACTTGTAGCAATATATTATTAGGAGCTTATAAAAGGTAGCTGTTTATGTAAATTGTTCTTTTCAAAATTTAATGTGGATCATGCGATTACAATCAATTTGAGCATAGGGAGTCCTCAAGTTAAAACATCTATTTTGACAAGAAAAAATGAACAAATCGTGAGTCCTGGAAAAAAAAAAAAAAAAAATATAAAAAATACACGTATAAAAAACTAAAAAGGGGGCAACAAAAATTTATATATTAAAGGTATAATGGCCGATCCACATTATACCCCAACTTTTTTTTTTCACATTGTCAGTTGAACCGAACGAAAAAATAAATAAATATTTGTATAACGTGGACTGATCCACGTTATACAAATACAAAATTATCTTGTTATTATTTTGTGTATCATTTATATAGGAGTGTTACGAAGTTTAAGAAGACTAGTTTTAGTGTACGCGCTTTGTGCGTGACAAAAGCGCGTACTTCATTTGACGACAAACAGTATATTAAAAAAATATGACTTAACTACGAACTTCGTCGTTAATCTGTCTCTAAATTCTTCTTAGCTAAGATTTTTTTTATCATTCATTACTAAATTACGAATTTTACTGTTTAAGTTTTCCTTGATAATTCATGTTTTATTTAGCAGTAAAATAACTTAATATATAAAAGAATACTGGGAGTTTTCATTTGTTAGAATAAGTGTAACAAAAAATGACAATTCATTTAGAATAAATTTTATTTTCTACTATTTCATTCTTGTTATTTTAAATTTGCATTTTACCAATTTTACATTTAATAGATTTTTCTTTATTTCTAATTTCTTTCACCACTAATATTTTTATTATTTAACAAATTTATATACTTAAGTATTTTTTTTCAATTTGAAAAATAAATTTAGTAAGGTGACGAATTTGGAAAAGAATAAAATTGAATTATTTTGATAATTAGTTAATTCAAAATTTTATCACAACAGCAAAAGGAATAATTTAGTTTTTATTAGTTCAAATTCATGATTTTAGTTGATCCCAAATTTAAATATTCAACCATAATTATGATTCTGTTCCATAAGACTTCTATACGAATTTTCTGAATTGACTATTTTGATTTTATCCATTTTAAAATCATTTTACATTTTTCTACCTAGCAACATTTTATTTTGGGGCGTCGTGCTTTTTTACCATGTTCCATATGAATGCTATACGAACTTGAATGTCACTACAGTTAACCTCTGTTACTGTTTTTTTTATGTTTTTTTTATTGCTCCCTTTTTAGTGATCATCAAGTCGTGGTAAAGTTTGTCTACTTCTTACTTTTTTAATTGAAAATCAACTGTTATGTGTCCTATTAAAAATAATAATAAAGGAATGTTGCCTAAGTAATGAAGGAGTTTATATAAGGTAAGGTTTTAATTGATATTAAAGTCCTAAATTTAAAATTCAAATAAGGAAAGATTTAATAGGCAAAATTTTAGTCTATCCCAAAGTCCTAAACATTAAGAAATAATTAAATTACAATTTTATCCTAGTGTGAATTTTTGTTCAAAGGGTAAAAAATGTGAACGACATTTAGAGTTCGTGCTTTGCAAGTGTATATTGCATTGATAATAAAATGTTATTAATAAAGTATATTCTTTCTCATATAAATATCAGTTAATATCGTGCTTTAATAGAGTTAAGGAATAATTTTAGAAACCACCTTCCAGGTTTTCCTGTATCACACTATCCTCCTCCTGATTTGAGATATTAAACCAACCTCCCTTATTTTAGTTTTCTTGTAACAAAACTTATTTTAATGATGAAATTCTAATAGTATTCCAAAAGTACCCTTTGGCCTTTGGAACAAAAATTAGGGGCATCAAATTTTCTTATCTATTACCACTATATTTTAAAGAAAAGAAAGAAAAATCATTTCTTTTTGTGGTTTATTTAGAGAAGCTGCAAGTATTTAGGTAAGGCATAAGTCATCACATGTACATTTAACCGCTCATTTCAATTAGATACTTAAAATAATAGAGTAATAACAATGTGAACATACTAAAACATGCAGAATATACCATAGTATTACAGTTTTAGGAACTGAATGGATAATGACAAATGATCAATAATGACTCACATAATTAATAACCAAAAAAGAAATAAAAAACAATAAAATGTCTTGAAGAGAAAGGGATAATGAAAAGAGAAAAGGAATGCAACATATGAATTTTGTATAGAAAGAAGTTTTTTATACCTACGTAATGCTGATAAAAGTACGCAAAAAGATTCTGGAAATGCAACCACACGTGAAATTTTGGAAATGAAGTTTTCGACAGTCACTAGTTCCGTATCAAAAGCTCTTTTGTTTTAGTTTCAAAGGGCATTTTGGAAAAAAACAAGAACATCATTTAAATAAGTGTTGTTACGAGAAAACTACAGTTGGTGTAATATCTCAAATTAGAATGGAGGTTAGTGCAATACAGGCAAACTTGGAGGGTGATTTATGAAATTATCTTTAGAGTCAAATACTTGGGATAGAACTGGATCAAAGAAATATGGACCGGGTAAAAATTATGAACAAAAATTAATTCTAAATTGTCTCCCTCTCCCCTATATACATGTATTCTTCTTCCCGGTTAAGTAATTGACTGCAACTTAAGTGTTAGAGCAGTAACGACTGTTAATCAAACTTGTCAAGTTGTGCACTAAAAGGACACAGTTATGATTCCTACTTATTTAAAGTTGTGATTATACAAACGTGTAAATAAAGTTGAGCTACATAGCTTAAATAAAATAAGATTAGAAAAGGTAAATTCTTAATTAACTTTTACGTCCTAAATATGAGGATTTCCTACACAATTCAAATAAGGAAATATTGGAGGGATTGTCAGATCATATTTACCGAGGTTCGAGTATGGAAGTCCTTACGCGTATCAACTTGACTGATTTAAGAGTTGTAGGATTTCTTGTGCATGTTGAGCAGTTATATTCATTCGGGATTAAGTTAACATTGAAACTTTACGTTCTTTACAAACTAAAACTTTCCATTATCAGTTAACTTCAAGGTACCTAAATGTTATACTTTTATCTAATTCCGATTATCTGTTTGGAAAAAAATATTGGATAGAAAAGTTGATCAACATCTTAAGGTCTTTTGGTTGATTAACATAGTACGAGAGATTCAAAGATCCTAGTAATAAGAGATTGTATTCCAAAATTTCTTTAGCCAAATTGTTGCCATACGTCTATGCATTGTTGCCATAGGTCTATGCATATAGTATGAGAGGAAAAAGAGTGTATGAAATGTAAAGCTAATCTTCACTATTGAAGATCTACCACAATCATTATTAATATCTTTTGCAGTATTAACTTTATTAACACATAAATTTATGTTAAGATCGTCGTTAATAGGGGAATAATAGATGATAAATATTTTGAAGTTCTTATTGATAATCAATTTTCACTAATTGTTCTTATTATGTGATAACGTTACGCATGAATGTAAACATATCAATAAATATGTACATACAAATGTAGATATACAAATTAGTAGATTTGAGATGATTAAAATCTGAAAATTCTAAACCTTTTTTTGCCTTCAAGTTTGGGAGTAAGGTAGAAGAAATCAGCAGGACGGAGCATAAAATTTGTGGCATGAATCAACCAATTTATGAAAAAATAAGAAAATAATCAGATCATTAATCACACATCTATCAACCATGTACAATTTTAACCTATGTAAATTATACAAAAATATTATAATTGAAAAATCACACAATCTTAAAAAAAAAAAAAAAAAAAAAAAAATAGCTGCCCAATTATGGTCTTGAGGAGTTTTTTCCCCCAAACATTGCTAAAATTCTTTTATTTACATATGCACTTTTTTAACCCTAATAGGATTTTGTTTGCCACCAAATCTGAAAAGTTATTTAATAACAAATCTATTTCTTAAAAACTGATTATATAAGGAAATAATAAAAAATGTATGACAACAGTTAGCATTCCTCACAGATTTGCATATATAGCAGTTGTCAAAAAACATTTTGATGGTACTGGGAACATAAATTTATAGACCTACACACTTTCTTTTGAATTATAAAAATCGTATCCTTCCTTAAATTATTTTTTAAAAATATATTAGGAAAAGTAACATCAAAGGAGTTATAGTTATATTACATAGTCAATTAAGGAAACTATTTATATACCTTGATGGAAAGTAATGGAATAAATTTTGCCAAAAATAACGACAGATTTTTATTGCAGTTTTTATTTTGAAAGAACATATATATTATTAGTGTTTATGTATATTAATTTGAGGAAATTAGTAAATGACGATTTTGTCTATTGTGAAATATTTTAATGAAGGGCAAAAACTTCAATCAACATTTCTAAGGCTTTTCGTGCTTTTAATATATGTAGATAGATAGATTATTCAATTTAGGTCTTATATTTTGGTGTATTTGAAAGAAAAAAAAAATCAAAAGTTTGTAGCAATTTATACGTCACATTATGCTAAAGGAGACTCGATCTCAGCCTTTCAAAAATACAAAAACACTTGTGATTCATCTAAAAATATATTGATAGTTATGGTGCAAAATGTACTAATGTAGCAAAGCCGCCAGCTCCCGAATATATTTATACAGTGAGACCGTTTACCTTTCAATTTCTCCTTGATTCAGTGAAGTTAAAAACATTTGTCTTTTAAATATGAGAAATAGGCTGTTAACGTTGGCATTTAATATGTTTTCTTACCATATGATGTTGTTGCTAACAATTTGTATTCTTGGCTTGACCTTAAACCTAAACCACAACACTACTCATACAATGGGATAAGGGGGGACGAATACCCAACTTCTTGCGGATAAAATAAATTTTAAGAAAAAGATTAAATCTGTTTTTTCTATTTTGCCCATATGATCATAAATTTATAAATTTTTTAATGATTTTGCAATGAATTAGGGAGATTATGAAGCAAATTGTTGAAGTTAATAAGATGTATATCACAAAAGAATACATATACTACGGGGGCAAATTGCAACCTGGAATAGCACTTTTGGTTCTTCATTTATTGATAAATTTTGATTTTGGTTCTTGTGAATATGACTCGTCATCAAGAGCTTAATTTACGCCAAGTGGTTCAAAAATATCATAAAACGTTTAAGGGGTTCAACGCTACTATATGTATATAAAAAATAATTTTCACTCAGATATACAAAGCCAGAATCGTTTCACGTTCCCCGGGCTCTTACTAGGTCCGCCACTGCTCGTCATATTACCTCACAATTAATCAAAAAGTGTATTTGTGATCTCTTTATGTAGGAAATACGTTATACTAAACTATTTTTAAAAGTATAATACTTTCAAATATAGGATAATTGTACAATTTTAATATAGTACGCATGTAATTAAACGGTGAAATGGTTAATAAATACATAAAATAGTAAATATTCATAAGCAGAGGGATCGAAAGTGTATATATCAATCAATTAAAAGTTAAATATTCTTAATCAAATATCAAAAGGTCTAAAATTAGAATTTACCAATAATTGAGTGACAAAAATACTATTACCCGAATACAATTTGGCTCCTGATAATGCGAGCAATCACGTTTTCCACGTTTAGAAAAGAGGACGTAAAAGTGTGGATCTTTTGTTTAAATTTCACTTCAGTGGAAAGCAAACTGAACAATGTCGAAATGTTGGTTCTGAAAAAACGAAACAAGAAGCTGTGTACGCCGTAAATGTCAGCGTCAGCAACTTGTGAGGTACATGCACAAACATACACTGGCACATTGCTCAGCTGTCAAAGGTAGTTTCCTTTGAATTAGTGCATTTTATCTCTTACACTTATCTTTTTGCAGTATGTACATGACATGTCTAGTTGCCCTACCATCTTTTGTCAGTTTAGTGCGGCTCAAGTATGTCCATGCCAAGAATGTCAAGTGCAGTGACATATTTAACTTTGTGATTTTCTTAATTGTCGTTTAATCCATATAATATTGGAAGCTCAGACTTGACTAATTATATATCCATTAGATAAGCACACTAAAAGAATAAGACCCATTAAGATATTTCATTTGTCCTATATTAGTTATCATGTTTAGCTTTTCGAGAGTCAAACTATATCAACTTTAACCATTTTAAAATATATTTTCTCGTCAAATTGATAGAAATATTAGAAAAGTTGTCAACTTGTAATACTTATTGTATAACTTTTGAATATTTTAATTTTAAATAGCAAAAATTGAATAGATCTAATCTAATTTAGCTTAAAATCAAATTAACTTTAAAAAGGAAAACATGAAAACTAATTTGGGACTAAGGAAATTGTAAATAGCTTCTTACTAATAAGTGTTTCATTCTCACGAGTCACGATTCAAATCAATAATTTTTTTTTTTTTTTTTTTGTTAAAGATGCAGGAGTCTCAACCTTTCCCCAACACTGTAGTTGAACTTCTTGGTTGGGATCATGTCTTGTCTTCGTTAAACTTTTGACATTTATAATTAATAAACAATTATTTTAGAGGGTCGATGGGTTGCGTTACTAAGATATTCCTATATAAAACCTCACATTAGTAATATAATGTTTGTTACCTTTTGAAACTTGCATACAATTCAACATATATATATATATATATATATATATATATATATATATATTGTTAAAATAGAGACAATGGACGAGAACTTATAGACAAAATAATGGAAAAATTCTTTCTCGCCTTTCATTCACCATAATAACCTCCTTATATACAAGTAAGGTTTTCTTTACCCTAGTCTAATAAGGTAACCATATTCTAAAAGAACTAAAAATCCTATTTTACCATAATTATAAATTCACCATAAATAACTATTACAATTATACTAGGATAGGGTTCCTACCGACTTAGGATTTTACCGACACACCGACTCCGATCACATTCGATCTCAATATCCCCCCCCCCCCCCCACCCCCTCAAGTTGGAGCATGAGGGTCTCGAATGCCCAACTTGCCAAGTAAATACTGATGCTGCAATTTGCCCAAAGCCTTTGAAAACACATCGGTCCATTGCTCATTGGTAGACACATGACTGAGAAGTATGATTCCATAAACGCGTCCCGAACATAGTGATAGTTGACTTTAATATGTTTAGTTCGTTCATGAAACACCAAATTTCGCGTAATATATAATGCCCCTTGACTATCACAGTACTTTTTCACCGGAGATTTATGTTCAACGCTCAAACTATGCAAAATTCCCTTTAGCCATTTCAACTCACAGACCGTCATTGCCATTGATCGATATTCAACCTCCGCTGACGAGCGAGAGAAAACGTGCTGCTTTTTGGTTTTTCATGTTACGGGTGAATTCCCGAGGGAGATAAACCAACCGGTAAGTAATTTTCGAGTCAACGAACATCCAGTCCAGTCCGAATCACACCATCCGTACAATTGGAGATCACAATCTCTTCTCATCACAATGCCTTGTCCTGGGTTCTTCTTCAAGTATCATACCACCCGGAGAGCCGCGTTCCAGTGTGCTTCCATCGGTTGTTGCATGAATTGGGATAGAACATGCACGCAATACGACAACTCAGGTCTCATAAAACTGAGGTATATTAGTCAACCGATTACACGTTGGTATTATTTCGGATCTTCGAATAAGGCTCTTTTGGCCAGCGCCAAACCGTGATTCTGCTCTATAGGAGTATTGATTGGTTTAGCTCCCAGTAAGCTAGACTCAGAGATTACATCCAAGGCATATTTTTGTTGACAGAGAAATAACCCAATCGGTCCACGTGCAACTTCAACTCCCAAAAAGTAATTTAGAGGGCCTAAATCCTTTATGTGAAAACATGCACGTAGGTAGTCTTTGAATCGTTCAATGGCACTATGATCTTTGCCGGAAATAATCAAGTCATCCACATAGACTATGACATTAAGTTGCATACCTCCTCGGTGCATGGTGAATAGAGAGTAGTTAGAGTACGACTGTTTGGACCGATATTTCATCAATGTACTTGAAAATTTCGCTAACAAGCACCGTAGAGCATGTTTCAAACCATACAAAAATTTTCGGAGTCGACATACTTGGCCCGGACCAGGTACACCAAATCCCGGTGGCAATTTCATATAAACTTCATGTGTAAGTTCACCGTGCAAGAAGGCATTATAAACATCCATCAAATGCAACTCTCAATTATGCACAGCCGCAATTGCTAGGAAGGTCCGAACTTTTACTACCTTTGCAACGGGAGCAAACGTTTCATCCTAGTCAATTGTTTCATTGTAGTCAATTTATTTCCCCTGTTTGTTTCGAAAAATAACTAACCGAGCTTTATATCGCTCATTTGTGCTGTTAGAGTTGTACTTGACATCCGAGTGCTTTCTTATCGGTGGCAATATTTTTAATGTCCACTTTCCATTATCCTCTAATGCTTGGATCTCTTATTGCATGACTGAGAGGTTTTTGGCTCAGTTCCTGTGGTGATTGCTGCCAGGATGCTTTGGTGTTGCAAGGAAAAATTATCACAAGATATCTAATAAGCTGAAGGATAAGGCAAACCCGAGGGTTGCTGAGGATCGGGCGGACACGTTGATGGACTTTCTTTGTGGAATTTTCAGTGACATAGTCGTCTAACCGAATCGATTCATGCTTCTAATATTTAGCCCGACCAAATTTTTCCTCCGGTGGCATATTATTGGCCCGGATATCTTCTATCTATACTTCCTCCATATTTTCTCTATCTGGACCGACATCTGTCTTGTCCAATTCTGGTTGTTCTATGGGTTCATTATCCGGTGTTAGTACTTCGTCTATCCGGGTTTCGTTCATTCCTACATTATCAGTCTGGTCTTTTTCGAAGTCATGTTGGTTTGTTTCTTCCTGCGTTTCGTCCGGCTTCACTTCTATGTTATCGACTAGGTTACCTGATCCTACAACAAAGTGGAACTTAGTCTCGTAGAAGTCTATATCTCTTGAGACTAAATATTCATCATTTTCTAAGTCATACAATCTCTAACCCTTTTGTCCGTAAAGGTATCCCAAGAAGACACATGTTACACCTTGTAAAAGTTCGCGTTGGTTGACTCGTAAGTAAACTAATTTAAGCCCGTAGAGGCCATAAAACCCCTATAAGATTAAGAAAGACTTTTAACAAGTGTTTAGTATGTATCTTAAGGCTTCATAGTTAAACAAATCGAAGGAAATAAGTTCGTCGAAAAGTTGGATGTTGGTGTCATTTTCACGGAACGTAGAATGGTTTAACGCCCGTGAAAGGTGGAGGCTCCACAGTGGAATTGGTGGTAGAAAGTTTAATTTTGGGGGCTATTTCACGGTGGCCTTTGACGGCCCGTGAAACATTTCATGGTGGCAGAGCCACTGTAGAATGGTTCTACAGGGCGTAAGTGGAGGCGGCGACCGACATTTTGGTGTTTTAAATGAGTTTAAGGGGTCATTTTTTCATCATTTACACCCCCAAATTTCGTCCATATACTCCCCTAAACTCTCTCTACAAGTTCTTGAAGAAATCTAAGGTGAAACTCTACCCGTTTATCCTAAACAAAGATAAAAGGTTAGCTAAGGTACGAAAAAATATTTCTAGGATATTGTTGTGATGTTGAGGGTTATTGTAAGCTATCAAGGGCTTTGATTCTAAGTTGAGGCTACTTTATAAGGTAAGAATACTATCATCTTGCATGTTCTTGAGTTTTAATCGATGTTAGTTGGTGTAAATGATTGGAAGGAACATGAACTAATGCCTAGAAATGCTAGCTAAAGTTGTTGAGCCTTGTAGACTGTTTTCTTGTAATTTTTGTATGATTTAAAGTTGGAAAACTTGATGAACATGCTTGCTATCATGATATGTGTAAAGTTGAGTCAAAGTAAGAGATTCTTAAGGGGTGACATGGGTTATATGGGTTCCAATCCGAGCTTGCCGCTCGTCGTGAGATATTGATAACTTGTTCTTGTTACATTGTGTCTTGTTGTGGATGTTTATACTTGCTGGATTTTCTCTGGTTGTTGTTGTTGGTATGTGGTATTGGAGGAAGCCCTTGTTACAGGGGAATGCTGCCTGAATTTATGTAAACAAGCTACTAGCTTAAGTATGGACTTAACCTTTACTTAGTATTGATCATGGACTCCTTTATGCTATTATAGATTAAGTTGAATTGTTTGGAGAATTACTTAAGAGGTATAGACGACTCAGCGGGATCAAGGTATGTTAAGGCTAACCCTTCTTCTTTTGGCATGATTTTTATGAAACGAAACGTAATTGAAACGCTACGTCATAATGACTCCGCTCTTAGTATCCAGACCTATCCATGTGGCATGTTATTTCATGTCCTAATAGTATTGTTTCCAGAAAGTCTACTCTTGTGATTCATAAGTTCTATAGAGTTATGTAATGATAATGATGCTAGTCTCATAATGATGTTCGGAGGTGTACGACCTTATGTCACTCCGAATAGATTCACAAAGGACTCTTATCATACTTAATGTCTTTACACATATACAAAATTATTATAATGGTGCAAACAGAGGCTGATGGTGTTATATACTCGCGCACGCACACACACACACACACACACACACACATACATATATATATATATATATATATATATATATATATATATATATATATATATATATATATGTACAAATGGCGTTATATACGCACCACTGATCAGTTGGCCATGATGATGATGCCCATAAAGGTTTGATGGCGTTATATACGCATATATATATGTATGAACAATGTTATATACGCATATATACAGTACTTATGCATACCATAGCCCCTAGAGGTATTTTAGATTCACAAAGGACTCTTATCATACTTAATGTCTTTACACATATACAAAATTATTATAATGGTGCAAACAGAGGCTGATGGTGTTATATACGCACGCGCGCGCGCACATACACACACACACACACACACACACACACACACATATATATATATGTACAAATGGCGTTATATACGCACCACTGATCAGTTGGCCATGATGATGATGCCCATAAAGGTTTGATGGCGTTATATACGCATATATATATATATGTATGAACAATGTTATATACGCATATATACAGTACTTATGCATACCATAGCCCCTAGAGGCATTTCAGATGTACAGGTTGACTCCTTTTATCATATATTACTTTCATGTCTTTCTTATGCTGTTTTCATGTCTTTCATACTCGGTACTTTATTCGTATTGATGTCTCTTTTGCTTGGGGATGCTGTGTTTTATGCCCGCAGGTTCTGATAAATAGGGTGACAGTTCGCATCATTAGGACGCCTATTCAGCTTGGTAGGCACTCCACTTGCATCAGAGTTGATGTCTAGTCTTGATACGATATTTTTTATGTACATATGGGTATGGTGGGGCTCTGTCCTGACCTTTTGACAGGCATGTACTCCAATAGAGGCTTGTAGATAGTTATGATGTAGATAGATGTTGTATGGCCTTGTCGACCTGTGTTTTTCTGTACAGATGTTCCTGAGAGCCTTTTGCGGCTCGTACTCTTGGGTCCAAAAGATGTTTATATATGTAGGTCCTTTCGGACTTGTCCCTTTTAGCTTAATTCTCCTATGAGTTAGTAGGTTGTCGTATGGTGGCCCTTATGGTCCCCCCTTTATCTATGATTATCTTATGAAAACAAGTTTTACAGGTGCTTGGCAAATGAGGCCTAGGTGCCCATCATAGCCCTCTGATTTGGGGCGTGAAAACACACCTATGACTCCAACTCTCAAACTTATCCTTCATTCTTCCCTTCGTGTGTGCATAATATAGTGACCCTAGCACCCTTAAGTGGTCATACTGGGGTGCTTCCCCGTACAAAACTTCAGAGAGGGGTTTTCCATTCAAAATTAAAGATGGTATTCTATTGATCAAATACCTTGCAGTCAAAAGACAATCTCCCCAGAATATGATTGGACGATGACCCTAAAATCTTAATGCTCGCGCCACATTAAGAAAGCGAGGATATTTTCTTTTGACTCTTCCATTTTGCTGTGGTGTCCCTGTGCAAGATGTTTGGAAAAGAATTTCATGTTCGAAGAAGTAAGTTTTCATACTTATGAACTCAGTTCCGTTGTCACTTCTAACAATCTCAACCTTCTTACCAAACTGCCTCTCTACCAAGGCGAAGAAAATTTTCAAGGTTTGAGACACTTTTTCTTATCGATTAAAAGAAAAATCCACAAGGCTCGTGAACGATCATCCACAATCGTAAAAAATACGAAGCACCACAAGATGAAGGGGTTCTATATGGTCCCCATAAATCACAATGAATCATATAAAAAATATCCGAAGCTATATTATCACTTAAAGGAAAAACACTTTGTATTTGCTTTGCCCTTTGGCATACATCACATTCTTTATCTAATCTAGTACTACTCTCTTTTAGGCCTAATGTTGTAATAGATTTCGTTACTTGTGCTGAAGGATGACCTAACCGTTTGTGCCAAAGATTGAACAATTAACTGTCTCCGCCTTCATAGCTCGTATCCGCGGCACATTCCAGAAATAGTAAAGTCCACCTCGATGCTCACTCATTCCAAGCAGCTTCCTCCTGGTGGTGTCCTGTAGAGCACACATAATTTTGTTAAATTTTACATCACAATCTAAATAATTAACAAGTTATGACACATAAATTAAATTGCATGTTAGATCCGTAGCGTAAAGGACATTCTTCAACCAAATTCTATTATTTATCCTGGTTGTTCCTTCTCTCGTGGCCACCGAGCTACTTTTATCAGAAAGCCCAATCGAAAACTCAGGAATGCTCTGCAGATCGCTCAGTTCCTTCGGATCACCTTTCACATGATGGTAGCTTTGGAGTCAATGATCCAGGATAAGTTTTTGATCTTACCGTCCATCTTGCCATTTGGGTTTATTCCTTGGGAATTTAACACATGAATTATAGTTTTTCGGATCTCTTCGCTCAAATTATGAGGTCCTATCCCACATGTGTTCACCGGTCCTATCTCTGCCTGAGCTCCTCCCTTGGCAACCACGGCGTTAGCCCAGTAGTTGTTTCTTCCATGACAGGATCCCGGTCCACCCCTTTGCTGCTGTTGCCGTCCTCTTCCTCTTTCTCTACCTCCGATTTTTTCATCTCCTTTCTGATTTCCTGGCCACCAATCCGGATAGCTAATGAGTTGAAATCATTCGTCCACAACATGTCCTGATCTCTTGTAATGTGTGTAGAATGCACCATCATTTTTCCTTTCACTTTGGTCCCGGTGAGGGTTTCTCCCTTGTACGACAAAAGCCATAGTTTCACTCTGGTCCTTCATTTTTTGTGTGATTCCTCTCACACGCTCATCTTGCACTAGCTTCAAATATATTTTGTTTAATGATGGCAACGGTTCCTGGGCCAGTATGTTTGACCTCACCGTTCCATACATTGCTTCATCCAATCCCATGAGGAAAAAATGCACTTTTTCTTCTTGTCTTTTTGTTTTTAGGGCCGTCCCTAGATTGCACGTGCACTTTCCACACTTGCAAGTCGTTATTTGTTCGTAATTTCCAAATTCCTCACACAACTTAGTGAGTTTTCCATAGCAATCCACTATGGTCCTTCCCTTCTGCTTGCACTTTGCGAGTTCTGGCTTTAGTTGTTGCATCCGAGGGCCGTTGATAACGTCGAACCGCTCTCGGATGCTGGTCCATAATTCTTCCGCTTCCTCTTTATATGAAATCGTTGAGCGAAGCGTTGGTTCTATGGTGTTGTGAATCCACGTGTTGTGAATCCACGACACCAATAATGAATTTATAGTCCACCAATCTTCCAAGTCTGGCGACTCTTCATCCGACTTTTTAATCGTACCGTCTACAATGCCGAATTTCTTCCTTGCTCTCAGGGCTGTCCTCATGGATCTAACCCATTCTTCATAATTTTCATCCTTCAATTGGACTTGTGTCACCACAATTCCAAGGTCATCATTCGACGTAATGTCATAAGGAGAGATTGATTTTCTTTGGGTTTTATTTTCTTCACCAGCGATTCCGGCTATTATAATTATACTAGGATAGGGTTCTTACTGACTTAGGATTTTACCGACACACCGACGTGACCGGACAAACTGGTCCGGTCATATTCGGTTTCAATATATATAATATATAATTCAACATATTAAGCCTTTTTTTTTTTTGGTCATGAGCCTTCTTTTTACTTGCCGATAACTTCAATCTTTCACACGGGTCCCACCCGTCCCACCCATGCCATGGACATCATGGGAGCATTCATGTCGGTACATACACATGGACGTTTCGATTTTGATTGGCAGAGGAGTCATTTGTTGAAAAGTCGAATAGGTCGCTTGATTAGTTCACTTCAAATCTGATGAAGAGGTAATAGGTCACTCGATTAGTTGGAGTGCGTATTCGACTTTTAGACGACTTCAGGTGGAAATCATGCCTTTTACCTTTTTTTTTTTTTTTTCTGGTTAATATATTTTTAATTTAATAGAACCTGGTGTCTTTTTATTCAAAATTAAAATGCTCCATTATTGAGATTTGAGATGTAAGATATTGATGATACATTGTACATGATCAGCAAGATTTTTCAGTTTTAACTACGTGGTTATGATTGAAATCCCCGTGAGACATTACAATATATATGCACTATTAAATCCTATATTATAATCTTTGCATAAATTGTCTCTAAACGAATTGATCCTTTATATATTTACACCTGTGTTTTGAAAAAAATATAGAGGGCGAAAGTCAAATAATTTTAAATTTAAGTGCCAAATGCTTATCCACCTTTTTGACAACTCGTATTCAAATCACAATTTTGGCAAATTGCAATCACGTTTCCCATGTTTTGAACACGAGACAAAATTGTGTACTATACCTGGACTTTTTTGGGAACAAGCTGGCAACAAGTAAATAACATGCCTAACAAGTGAAGGCCGTAAGTTGTAACCAATTGTAAAACATCCAGTGTGATTATACAACTTGACTCTGATTGCTGAAAGGGAATCAGCAAGTTGGATAAACATTACATTAAACTCTCAGAGAGAAACTAACACATTAGGCCATTAGGGTCAACCTGTCACTATATTGTTGTCAATCTCAAAAAACCCATTGACCTTTTACCTACACATGTTCACACTAAACTCAACAATTTGATCTTAGTCATCAAATAATAAATTGAGTATCGGTTAACTATTATTTAGTCATCAAATATCGGTTAATTATTATTTAGTGGTATTGTATAAGTTTGATGTACACATTAATATTATTTAAGCTTTTTTCCCTATTTCTTTTACAGAGTTAATTGGATTTATATTATGGTCCTTTTGCTAAATTTAAAAGAGTATAATAGCAATATTATACTCTCTACGGATAAAAAAAGAGTATCCACTTAGCCATCTTCACACCCCTTAAAAAAATACTAACTCCTAGGTAAAAATAAGTAATTTAACTAAAATGCCCCTAATTAAATAGGTATTGGGATTTAGTTATTTAACACTTAATAAGGACAAATCTGAAAAAGTAAGGTTAATTCTTTCTTGATTGGTAAGTGAACACTTTTTTTAATCCAAAAAGTAAAGGTTCAGTGGACACTCTTTTTGATCCAGAGGGAGTACTTTATACTAGAAAATGCTTGAGAAGGGGACCATTTGTGTCCAAGGTCTAGGTGGGTGCATGTAATATAGTAATTTATATGTTACTTGATTTTCTGAGTTAGGCTAAACTGAAGAAAGAAAAAAAATGAAAAAGGATGTCAGCAACTATGAGACTAAGAGTACTTTCATAAGTTAGAAATTCCAGCAGTACTTTCATAAGTTAGAAATTCTAGCTTCTGACTTTGGCATATTTTTATCATTTTGATTTAAAAATAAGTACTTAAAAATGTTTTTTTATTTTGTCCAAATGCTATAAAAGTGCTTAAAAGTATTTTTGGCTTAAAAACACTCAAAATAAGCCAATCCAAACAGGATCTAATAAGTTAGCTTACTTTGATTGGATAACAATTAACAGGTACAAGATTCAGGAAAAGTAAGCAGTGATGTCTTTCGACGTTCCATGCGCTTATGAAATGAATGAGTTCACGTATGACATAACTTCCAACTAGTGATATTGCCTACTTTATTA
Source organism: Lycium ferocissimum (assembly GCF_029784015.1). Lineage (NCBI taxonomy): Eukaryota > Viridiplantae > Streptophyta > Magnoliopsida > Solanales > Solanaceae > Lycium > Lycium ferocissimum. The sequence goes on along the minus strand of NC_081345.1, from coordinate 37,597,502 downwards.
CGCTAATTGGATTCATTAATAATTGAGATTTGATTCACCCACGATGTACTTTTATGTACATTATATTATAAATATTATTGTATAATGTCAGAAGCCACTTAAAAATGAGTAAGACAGATGTATGGCGTATTCTTTTTTGTTATAATCCCAATGTACTTGATATTCACTGAACGGGCTAATTCAGATTTATGCCTTATCTAGTACTCCCTCCATTTCTAAATAAATAGTGTTTTAGATTTTTCATTTTATTTTAAAATAAGCGGTGCTTTAATTTCAAGAAGAAATTAGTCTTATTCTTCCAAAATTATCATTATTTACATAATCAAAAATCATTAAGTAGTTTTTCTAGAAAAGAGATAAAATTTGATCAGGGGAAAATTAGTAAAAATATTCTAAATTTTCTAGGAGTGAGTAATTTTTAATAGGTGTGCATAAGCTAAAAACACCACTTGGTATGAAACGGAAGGAGTAAAAAAAGCACTTCATACCAAAAGTTTCTTTATTATCTAGAGTTAGAATTCGAGATTTTTAATTATACGGTTGCCAAATCTCATTTGTCTTACTAAATTCTTGTCGAGTAAATGTATGATATTCTTGGTTTACTATCTAGTCTCATGTTAGATAAAATTAATCGGAAGATTTTTGTCATTTTTTTTCCAGCTTAACGTACTAGGGATATTGATATTTGGTTGAGGGCTTACTCACTTGATCAGTAGGTGACATTTTCTTCCCCTTTCCTTCACTTCTCGATGTAATTTCTTTGAAAAATTTGATAATGAAAGGACATCGATATTGACATGATCCTGATCTGATTCTTTCCAATCTCTAATGGCATCGGAATATTCAAAATTCCTCATCAGCATTCAGATTTCTTTGCGTTTTTTTAATACTGATGATGTCCATAGTTTATTCTTTGACATATCTGTTTATTTCCTTTTCTTTTGTATTTTACCTAGGTGGTCCATTTTTCTTATTAAACTTATTATCGTGTGACAGATTATAATTATAATGTAATTAAAGAGTAAAGCATGAAGAAGAAGAAGCCAAGTTTTAAACAAAAAAAAATATTGCTTTGATGTACAAGATTAGGTTTCGATGCACATGTTGAATCAGCGCCAACTCATGAGGAAAGAATTTTGCCCAATGAGAACCAAATCTAGATATTCACTTATTCCACTTTGATAACTTCCTACTATTAGTCAAATAATAATTTACTATGACCCACCAAGTGAAAAAAGGAAAAAGAGAAAAAGAAAAAGAGGTTGTGGAAAAATCAATTCCGCTCTTTACATGCTCAGTGAAGTCTATCACTACAGATATTGTAATTGAATTGGGCTCATAGGCCCAGTGCCCTTCGGCTTTCGCCATGTTTAAGTTTGCGAAGTTCATCACATGGCCCGGCCCACTTACAAGAAGTGTAAAATGCAAACCTTCTACAATAATTCGGTGACATCGTTTAAATTTTGGCTTCATTAAGAAAAACGGTACAAAAATAACTGTTTCGCTAAAATCTGGAGCAAATCTCGTCGGGTCGTCAGGATTGGACTAGATTTGCTTTAACAATAAGTTGCGGTGATTGTCAAGTTCATGCCTATATATCAACAATCAGTCCTATGAATCCTTCGGAATGACATATTCTTTTCTATCATGTAATTTGTAGTTTCCCTTAATCAAGCCTCCAATTCTGAACACATCCGAAAAAGATTCGATCATATTTGTATGATTTTTCTTGCATTACCCTTTCTAATGGATCTTGAAGATAAAATCCTTTATTGATTAGCCCATAAACTCCATTGAATTTTCTGACGAATCGCCAGGATTTCTATAGCTTAATAAAAGATTTCAGAAATTAAAAAAAAATCATTGTAAGAACGACCTATTATCTCCCCGTTCGAAATTTCATCTTTTTCAGTGATGAAAATATTGTGAAAAAATGTCCTTCCAATAACCAATAAGAAATATGAGAGAAACTTAATTATAGTTGAACACACGTAACATATAGCTAGATGCTCCTATATTTTATTCTTGGTTCATAGATTAGAATGTTTCTCCTATATATTAGATAAGGAAAGCCAGTTCAAATTAATAAAAGCTCATTATTCACTCGTGTCTTAGACATGTCATATATTACACAGTGCATAAAAGCTTAAATATGATCCCTACAACAGGCACTTCACAGCTCCAGGAAAGTGGGTATTCACAATATAATTCTCCCCAAGTGATGCAAGTTTATAATCAGTAGAACTAGTACAAACTTGAGTGTTGTGGTATTACAGTTAAACACAATTGATAAGTTCAGGAAAAGTGTTATACTACATATGTTAATGTTACTATATATCACTAGCTAGGTTTACACTACGACAGGAACACAATCATATTATTTCATATGAACCTTTTTATTTGCATCTTTACATTATTACGTACAATAAACAGTGACTTGAAAAGTTTGAAAAATATTTAAATTGCGAGAAACGAACTACTAGAGTCCATGAGATGTAAACAGCAAAATACAACACAGTACAAATAGTACATTATGAAAAACGATAATCCAAACATATAGGGTTCAAACACGAAGAACTAACTATTAATTCAGCCATTATTGGTGGGAATGTCGATATTGAGTCCATGGAGAGGTGAGGCAGGTACGGACTTAGACATAATTTGCCCACTTTTATTTGACAAAACTGATGTGGATATTTTTCTTGCATGCACAACTTTTTCATTTGTCTTGACAATCAGGAAGAAAACCAGACGGTACAAAATTAGCGTACCTACCAAAATGGCAAGATCTACCCATTTTGAGTACGCCAATTCTACTTGCCATCTATCTCTTAATACGTCCTCTCCGCTAATTGTATTATTGTTTCCGTTGACGTGATCTGTAAACAATAGTCCTTCAAATTCATTCTTAAACATGCCTTGGTAAGCATACCTATGGAACGAAATGTAGTATAATATATTTTAGGCAATTCATTAGGTATCTGGAAAAAACCGCCACCTAATATCATTAATCCTTGTATTCCTGCACCTACTACAATGCCCATGAGGAAATTAGGCACAATAGCTGCAACATTAGTCATTAAGCTCTCAACTATCATCATACCAGTGAAGAGGACCAGAGCAAAGTAAATGAAATGCCCAAATCCATTTTGAAATCCAGTGAGGAAATAGGCAATGGAACCTGGAACTAACGAAATCAATAACAAGTATGGGATGGAAGAAAGAGTGTTGCCAATGACAAAAGCACAACAACCATAGTGTCCATTCAAGTTTTCTCTTTGAAATACCTGCATTTGCTCGAACCAATTAAATTAATTAGTCCGATTAAACAGAGAATTGATTGGTCATGATGATGAAACAATTGAATTAAGGATACCTTCATGTCCTCCACAAATGAAGGGAATCCACCAACCGTCATAAATGTCATGAATGAAACTACGAAAGCCACCATTAGACCTCTTTCCTGAAAAGTTAAATTAAAGTTAGTAATATTTAAAATTGTGTGTTCGTCTACCAGTACTAAAATTTCTTCTGATTTCTAATTTTCCCTATTGTTTATACCTCAATTGAACGATAGCTTAAGTCGACATTATAGTAGATAGTGCCAAGGCCTAAAGCAAGGATGATATAAGACACGAATCGCATCCAGTAGTAGCCAAGATCACGAAACATGTTCACAGATGACCTCCTTGTCAAAACAAGGCTTTGCGTAGAAAAGTTTGCATGACTTCTTTTTTCCAATATTTCACCAACCTGAAAATATTTAATGGTGTTAGAGTGATTCCTTCTCATCACCTACATGCAAACAGACGCGTCTACTAGTTATAGGTTCACTAATATCCATATATAAATATTTGACTGTGAACAACCCCTCGTCCTTCTTTTTCCCTTTTGGGAGTTTTTCCTTACCTGTTGACATATTTCTGCAATATGGTTCTGAACTTTATGGTGTTCCTCGGAGGATTTGTATGAATCTATGAGAAAATCTACCACTTCTTCTGTCGGCCTTCTTCCAGCTGAACCATGTTCAATATCCTATCAATAGGGGAAGATTATTACACTCAGTAAAAATGCAAACTTTGGCCTCTCCAAGAAAAAAAGGAGAAGTATGGATACTATACCTCATCAAAATCCTTATTTATTGTTCTGAGAAAATGATCAGACGGATTCTGAAGAAGTGGGCAAGGGAAACCATTTGTCCCAAAAAACTACAAATACCAAAAGAGAAGAGATTAAAAACAAGGAAAACAGATGAAGTTTTTTCATATACTTTGCATTGTAAGTCCTTAGAATATAAAAAAGAAGCATCGACACCACCTAAGCATCAACACTTCGCAGTGCACTAGTTCATAGGGTCCTTCCCCTTCAGGAGGTCGGTGGACTTCGATAAGTAAACCAGTTGATTAAAGCTACATTTATGTTAATTACAGTTGTACTAATTAATTTTAGCTCTATTGGTTGAATTATTTAGTCAGGCTTCTCTATAACAGTCGTCCTTTATAATAACATTCCACTATAACAACCATGTTTTCTGTGGAATGCATGTTATGTTATATTATATGTTTTCTACAACAATATTTCGCTACAGCAACCAAAAAACATGTTGGAACAAACGACGCTATTATAGAAAAGTTGTCGAGTAAATGTAAAATAAGATATACTCCATACTTGAATTCTATTAACATGATCTAAATACTTTTTTTTCTCAAATAAGATCTATTTCTACATTGATTTGGTCTTCCTTCACTTCTTTAAGTAAGGACACTGTTTACGAAAAATCTTGTGTACGTTACCGAGTCCACTACTTGACAAGTTACTGATTTAGTAATTCATCTATGTTTACCTCAATTGCTGCACTAGCTGGTCCGAAATACACAGTTCTCCTGAAGACAAGATGCACAAACCATGGAAGAGGTTAAAAACTTCAGCACTAGGCTGATGAATAGATACAATAATGGTTCTTCCCTCTCTTTGGCGTGAAATTCCGCACATCACATAATAAGATGCAGCACTGTCGAGGCCGCTGGTTGGTTCATCAAGGAAAAGAAGTTTTGGTCGCGTTAGAATTTCAATGCAAATACTGAGTCTTCTCTTTTCTCCTCCGCTGATTCCTTTCGTTCCAAATCCTCCAATTCTTGTGTCAATGGCATCTTGCAACCCCATCTCCTTTATAGTTTGCTCCGCTATTTGTATTTTCTCTGATTTTGTCATGGAATCTGGCAGTTGGAGTTGTGCAGAGTAGCAAACAGCTTCTTTAACGGTTAGTGTTGCTACTAGAGTTTCATCTTGGGTAACATAAGCCTGAATTTGTACAATAAAGAACATTAGCATGTGTTTTAATTTTAATACCTCGTTAGTATTAGGCAAGTTGCAAAAGTTTTCTATCCCACATTCATACTTTTACTAAGTCTTCAAAGGTCGTACAACAAACATATAGGTTAATCAAATGCTATATAAGAAGAATTTGAGAAACTTTTTGGTGTATGTTGAAATTTGCCAAGAGAATATTTAAATAATACTCCCTCCGTCCCAATTTTAAGTGTCTAACTTTTTCCTTTTAGTCTGTCCCATAAATAGTGTCTCTTTCTATTTACTAAGTTGGCAATTCCAATTTTCAACATTCTATGTGACAAATTTAAGACCACAAGATTTAAAGGACTACAAATTCAAGACCACAAGATCGTTAATTTAAGATCAAAAGATACAAAAATCTCCCTTTATTTCTTAAATTCCCTACCCGATCAAACTAAGACACTTAAATTAGGACGGAGAAAGTAATACTTTAGTAAGATTGGACATGAATCTTATTTGCAAATCTAACATTTCTTTTTTATACAGTTTTTCAGTTATTTCATCTTCAACTTGGAATATAGAATTTGAAATTGAAAACTAGAAAAAGAGATGTTACTACTGGAAAGCAAAGAATAAATAAATAAATAAATAAACAAAGTAGTGATGCGTCAGGCCACGCAGCATTTAGCTGAAGATTTTCTTACAGAAGTTCCATAAGAAAGTTTCTGTTTGTGACCATTGATCAGAATATCCCCACTTTGCCTCGTGCTGAAATCCAGTCGCCCTGATCAGAGGTAAGTCATATTGGGAAATCACATTTGATGTTTTTGCCCCATGCAAGATAAACATAGTAATACATCAATAGACACCTTAATTTGGCCTCACAGCTGACAGTTAAAAACTCAAGCTTTGATGAGAATGCACGTCTAGACACCTCAATTCGTTCACACTGTGTCTCATTTATGTCTCGTGGATGGTGACGTGACGTGACACAAAATTTTTGAAGTTGTCTAAATGATTATTTTGTAAGTTGGAGTATTCAACTGACACAATGGAGATGAGTTGAGGTGCCTAGATGACAACTAATACCATGGAGACAAGTTGAGGATTCTAGATAAGCCGTCTATCTATATTATGCCATTGATTATGTATATAAAAGTTGGATAAAAGAATACCAGCTAATGCGTCGAGAAGTGTAGATTTTCCACAGCCAGAAGGACCCATTACAGCCAAGAGCTCACTAGGTCGGGCATAGCCAGTGACACCTTCAAGAATGTTTTTGCTGCCATTTTTACTAGTGGAAACAGTCACCCACAAGTCATTCCATGTCAAGAAAACGCCTCCAGTACTCTTCACATAATTCAATTCTTCTTCCTGCTTTCCAGTTCGGATATCCTGTAACTCCATATGTGGCCAATGGAAGATTCTGCAAAATAATACTTATATATATTGTGGGTGAATTAAGTTGTAGATGAATTAGGCTGAAATGTCCCACTCTTATATATGCATTCTCTGGCGCACGTAATTTAAAATTTAAAAAAAAAAAAAAAAAAAACCTTCAAGGAGTTAACAGCCCCACACGATTTAAAGTTTATAGGTTCAAAATTTGCTACCAAAGACATAGCTCCTCTTAGTTACTGGCGTCGCGATTTGGTTTTTATACATATTTGATGAATTTCCAAATATAAATATATATATGGTCTAAGTAAAAGTTAATGGATTTGTCCGAACCCACAAATAACGTACTCCATAGCAGATCCGGCTCCTCTCCATTACATTTTGTCAAGTGCACATTTAGATGAGTGACATGTGTTCTATTTAAATTTGAAAGGTTCAGATTACATCACACTAACAAGTATTTTAACCATGGTTAAATGAACGAGTTTTGGAAAATATCCTCCAATTTTGGTAAGAAAAAAGATATTCCCCACAAATTTTGGTACCAATTAATATCATTAATTCCATCTTATATTTTACTATTTAAATTACATGTTAAAACTGCATAACATTAAGCTAAAAGGTTTGGGTTATTCTTTTTTCACAATATCTCCAAAGCCCTAAAAAAATTGTGAGACTCTTGCATAGGTCAAATTAAAACATAAATTGGCTACTGTGTTTTGAAGGCAAAAAAAAAAAAAAAAAAAAAAAATGGTTATTTAAAAAAAATTTATCTTCTTTTTACTTGAAATTAAAAAAAATGTTTTAAATCCAAAACGTTTTTGAAGACTACTATTTATTGGCAAAACACGTTGTCAGGTTTAAATATAAAATGGAATTAATGATCCGGTTAAAATTTGTGGGGAATATCTTTTCTTACCAAAGCTGGAGAATATTTTTCCAAAACTTATTCACTTAACTATGATTAAGATGCTTGTTAATATGATATAATCTAGACCTTTAAAAATTAAATAAAACACATGTCACTCATCTAAATATGCACTTGAGGAAATGAAGAGAAAGTGTAATGGAGAGGAGCCAAATCCCTCTATCGCCACCCATGCTTCGTAACACGATCTCATTTGTAGTTTATGATATTATGTTAATTACCTCCCTGTTTTTAGTATTTTATGACAATTTCTTTAATCTATTTATTATTAATACAAAACAATATGATTTGACTAGCTAGTTTGCCCTTCCTAATATTCTTTAGTTTAATTAGTCTTGCAAATATCTATTCTCTTAATTCTTTTCTATCCCCGTTACTGTTCTCCTACTCATAAACTTGTTTGAACGCTCATTAACTTGAAATTTAGGATCCGCCACTATTCATTACTCCATCCGTTCAATTTAATTATGGGACACTTTTTTTTTTTCCTAACAAAGAATGACATCTTTCTATATTTAATAATAACTTAACTTGAAACTTTTAAATTTATGTGCCACTCTTTCATTTCAATGTTAAACTTCGTATTCAGTAAATACCGTCACATGAATTTGCGACGGAGAGAGTATATACGTTAAAGTAAACCATGCACATTAATGAAAATCGACGGCATATATGGAACAAGTAGCTAGAAGGGATGAAGAATTAATTATAATTACATGTCGAATTATCAGTCGTTAATGTGCCAGAACATACTCTATAATAGGAAACTTTATTGTAAACCTTTTGTTTGTAGTGAAATGTTCTTTCTATGGTACCGCCAATTTAATGACGCCATAAGCCCATAACTCTTTGACGACTATCACTTCTTATATGAATCTGTAAATTATTGCTTTTTGTTTTAAAATTTCTTTCTAATTCTTTTGAAAAGAACTGTGACTTATTGGAATACAGGGTTGCAGCTGATCACAATTGGAGTATGGATTAACAGCGGAATTATTCTCTCCAATTAAGTCAAATAAGTACATCTTTTATTGGTAAATTGTAAAAGACTAAATAAAATAGTTAAAATCTGTCATAAGTGATATGGATTAAATCTTTCGGGCAAAGAAATTCTACTTCCTACTTGAGCATATCGCTTAACTAGTTAACCAATCCGCGCTTCGCGCAGTTATGAAATAAACTGTAATTACTCGAAAATGTAATAGAATAATTTTTCAGGCATATGCATACATTTGTAAATATTATCTTCAATTAACTCCAAAACCCTCAATAATCAAATTCCAAAGCTATTCGTTTAATTCCAAATAAATTAAACAAAATACTCTGACTATAATATGTTAGTATATATAAACCTATTCACCACTAAGAACAACATTTTCTTTAGACTATAGAAAATAGGAGGCTAAAATTATTAAACCCTTAATAGGAAAATGACAATCATCATGCCAACTTAGATTAAGAGCACGTATTTTTCTTAATCTTTTCTGTAATTGGTTCTGATCTTTATTCTGTTTCTAAGTTATTAGATAATTTGAAATATATAATTCAGCTCATAGAAAAGAATTACAACGACATTTGATTAAATACTTTGCAAAATAAATAGTTGTTCCCATTCCCAATGAAACAATTTCTATTTCTCGTAGTATGAAGAGTGCCTTGCCAATTTCATTGGACAGATATGGTTACTTGAGTCCTAGCATGAGAAAAGAATTGCATTAAAAAAAATTACCAAATTAATTGGAAGGTCAAATTGAAAATTTTTACCAAAAAAAGCTATGAACATATAAGAAATAACCGGTGCGTAATGTTTTAGGACTTCCAATTTGATCCGGACAAGCAGCTCCTGCCATTCAAGACAAATAATACATTTTATCTTTTTTAATCTAATCTAACCTGTGCTTTTGCTCCCAATACCAATGTAAGTTGTTAACTTACTTACCATCAAATCTAAGAGCAAAAGTAATTTAGAAAGCAATGATTAGAAGTAAGCTTTAGATGGAACCGTAGAAGTCATTTTTACAAAAACACAAAACGATATATCAATATATTATTATGAATATGTACACACCTTTTTTCCTGTGAAATTTCTAGTCAAAACACAGAGAATCGATCATTAATCCCCATAGGCATAGGTTCTGGATGGCCGATCTTAGCAAACGCTGCCCAAAAAATGACCTAGAAGAAAACATATGGCGGAGGATCATATAGTGTCATAAATTTGCACATTAAAGATACGATAGTAATAAACATAAAACAATGAGAGAAAAAACCTAAAATAATAATAAATGAATTTGTCCAAAAAGAGAGCACAATCGAAAGATTAATTGAGCACGTTCACAAACATCAAATGATTGTTCAAAGTGAATCTCAATATCTGCTGACACATTGATATGCCGTGAAATTACGGCGCATTCGATGTCAACTGCTTAGTCTTTTGTGAATCCTCAAGTACTTTTAATTTGTAGAATAACATGTGCTGGAAGCAACTTGAGGCAAAATGAAGCAAAAACCATCTAAAGTGAACCAAAACATCACCTGTGAGTCGCATGTGCGCGTGCGAGTCGCAGTCTTCTGTATTCGATGACAGAGATGGCTAAAACTGAAGATAGTTGTGCAGCACATGCGAGCACCACATGTGAGTCGCATGTGGTACATGCGAGTCGTACACATGCACGAGCGATCTTTTGCTGAAGATGTAGTAGGCGCGGGCTTTGGTGCAACTCGCGACTCGCAGTTACATATACACCAAGTGCGATTCGCACTAGATCTGGTTATTTTTGTCCGGAAATTGTTCCCGTTTTGGAGATTCTATAAATAGATTTTGTAGGGTTTTGGACTCATTATTCTACAGATTTTAAGTTGTCGTTTTGTGGAGCTCATTTATTATTGGTTGGTGAAGCTTTTAAGAGATTCCTTTGCTTTTGTCATCTTCTCCATTCAATACTTTTGTAAGCTTTATGAAAACACTTTACATTATTGCTTTACCTTTAATGAATATTAGTAGCTAATCTCTTTAGCTAAGGTTGTGTGACCAAATGTGTTAGTTATGTGATTGGGTTTCATATTCATACTTCATTTATATGCTAATGGTGTTTTCTATTAGCTCTTCAAGAGTTAATGTCTTGTGATGGTGTACAACATTACTTGTGCCTTAATACCATTACTTTGCTTGGAAAAGAAAGTAGAGGTTAGGAAAAGAGTTAACAGCAACAATTTGGGTCATTAAATCCATCTAATAGCTTGAGTTAGGAATAGGAAAGCTAGTTGAGGCTAAATGGGTGTTCTCATATAAAACATTCTAGGGCTTGGAAAAGCCTAGGATGAAATTTGCTAATTTGGTTGGAAAACTTTTAGCAAGATTCACGTGACCCTTGGTTTAATACATCTAGGCATATGAATAAGTTGAATTGATACCCAAGCGCATTACTTTCCATTGGAACCACAACCTTGGTCCCATTTACCAATAGTTTACATCTTACCACCACTATTAGTCTTTAATGAACAAACAACAACTCAACTACTATTATATTCCCCTCTCCCTTGAAATATAGACTAATAGTCGGGCGTTACACTTGATAAGTATATTTCTTCATTGTACCCCAATCTCGTTGGGTTCTATATTTGACAACGACCGCTTACTCCTGATATTAAAGGTGTAATTTGGGCGTATCACACATCAGAGAAGTAAAAAAGAAAAAGTTGTCGATTGCTCCAAACTCTTAGGGTGTGTTCGATATGGAGGAAAATGTTTTCCAATTTTCTCATGTTCGTTTGGTCAAATAATTTTTAAAACATTTTCTTTAAGAAAACAAGTTCCTCTAAAATGGGAAAATGACTTCCCTAATCAAGGTAGGGAAAACAAGTCCACAAGTGTCATTTCACCAATCACCCTACCAACCTCAACCACCCCCCCCCCCCTCCACCCCTAATCATGAAAAAATGACTTCCCTAATCAAGGTACTGATTATTTAGTTTTCACTTTTTTTAAAAAAAAAAAATCAACTTTTCCATTTGTTAAAACTTTTTTTTTCTGATTTTCTAAAAAATTTGATATTTTTTTACAAAAAATCTTTTTTTTCATATTTTTTTTTTTAAAATGCTGATTTTTTTAAAAAGAATAATGCCATTTTTAAAAAAAAATATATATACAATTTTTTTTTTATAAAATATATTATTTTTTAATTCCATGTAGGTGCCACCATAGCATTACTTATGCCATGTGGATAATTTTTTTGAGAAAATTTCAGCTTCACATGCCTTTTGTAGAGTGAGTTCACACATTTAGTTCAGGTGTGTTTTGCAAACTAGATATTGATAGTTTAGGTAGTTTTCTCAACCTTATGATAGTTTAGGTATGAAACTCAAAAAAAGTGATAGTTAGAGTGTGTTTTTGACCCTTATCTCTATTTTTTAAGAAAAAAATTATTAAAAAGTATAGTGTAGAAACTATAAAATATTTACTCCCTCCATTTCAAAATAATTGGTATCTTTCACTTCTTGAGAGTCAATTTAAGTAATATTCGACGCTAGATTAGATTTGATTCAACACATTAAAAGTTAGATATTCAAAAACTATACGAAAAGTACTGTAAGTTACAATTTTTCTCATATCAATATGATATACGAAAAGATACATCTTTAAAATGTTGATCAAAATGTATACGATTTGACTATTTAGAAACGAAATACGACAATTATGTTGGGATGGGACGAGTATAAAAAAAAATTATAACTAATATTAGTGTTAAAAAAAAAACTCATTTAGATTTACATTACCTCTGAATATAGAGCTTTTTGGGTCATCTACATTATATTTGTTATTGGAATAAATGACACAAAATAAATTAAGGCCTCATATTGCAATTTGATTTTAGGCCACCAAATTTATTGAGCCGGTCATGTGCTAGACATTGATGAAACAGACTAGGGGTATTCATGGTTCGGTTTGGGTCGGTTATTGATTAAAACTATAACCAAATCAATTTGGTCGCTTTTTAAATGTCTAAAACCATAAACAAAACAAATAAAATAATAACCACCGGTTTGGTTATTGTCGGTTTGGTTCGGTTTGGTTAGATTTTTCGGTTTATGACTAGCAGCCATGAGACTTATCAATAAAACATTAAAAAGTTGAAAAAGACATGTCTTTTTTTTTTTTTGGTTCAAACGATAACTTTTATTTATAGTTTAAGGTGGAACATACATCATAGAAACATTTTCACTATTAGTGATAATGTAGTACTCAAGTTACCTAAAGTTGCTAAACTATTACATATAGAGCTAAAACTAACTTAGTAGTAGCTGCACCATTTTTATCATCTTAATACACATACCTGGAAATAAAGTAGAGCATAAGAGCTTTTAGTTGTTGTTACAAACATACATATTAATTAAACATAAAGACTACCTAAAATTAAAATGAAAATATATGGAAAAAAAATTGTGTAATGATTCCAAACTTTGGGGCAGTATTTGCATTTTGCCCTCAATTCTCCTATTTTATTAAAAAAAATTGTGTAATGATCTCAAATTTCAGATGTTTTTCTATTATTATCCCCAAGGCTAGGGTCTCGACTATAAGGAGTTGTTCTTTTCTGCTTTTTAGGAGGATTACCCATGGAAAAAGTATTAGGGCATTACCATATGCTTGAGTTGCAGCAAATGTTGATGTTACCGAAATATCTTCTATAAGAACCTTCAAATTTACAACCTCTGTCGTTTTAATATGAAAAATATTAGAAGTTTAATGATTAAAAGATATAAAATATTTATGAAAAACTAATATTATACATATAAATAATTATAAAATTTATATATATAATTTATCATTTTGGTTCGGTTATTTTTTTAATAGAACCATAACCAAATCAAATATTATTGATTTTTAAAATTTATAACCAAATCACACCAAACTAAACCAAATATCAATTTTTTTATTCAATTTGATTAAATTTTTGATTTGATTTTGGTTTTAACCAAAACCGTTAACAGCCTTATTTTAACAGACTGGTCAGGCGGCTGAACTGTTGCTGATTAAGAACTTTGGTCCAGGACCCCACCTAAATCAATATACATAATGCTGCTTCATCTCTAGCTACAATTATATGGTTAAGAATTCAGTACGTGTAGAAGCCGTGCGCTTTCTTTTTGCGGTGCTCCCGCCGTTTCAATTTGTTTGTCTAGTTTAACTTGACATAAAATTTAAAAAAATAAAAAAAATGTTTAATTTTGTTATCTTAAATTAAAATATGTAGAGTATACTAAAATACCCTTTAATGTTGTGATCTTAAACATGTCATATGAAAAATTGAAATTAAAAAGTTGTAAACAAAAAGGAAGAGACATTGTTTTATTAAACGGACTAAAATAAAAAGTAAGACAAACAAATTGAAACAAATTGAGTATTTGTTTTCATAGTTGGTTTAGGTAAATGTATTGTAAAGCACTTTTACACAATCATATAATTATATTTATATATTATAACAAGTAAGTTATCTTATTTTCAAGATTACAAATTTTAAATTTTACAAAACTTTTTGATAAATAAACCTGATAGTGTATAGAATATTTTACATACATGAAGTATATAATTTAAAATCTAGATACGTCACGGTTAGGAGCCGCTTTCTTCAATTAAATGATTCCAGATGTAGTAGTTACATATGTGTGCTTCTCCATGTCTTTGTAAAACTCATCAACCTCCTACGGTTGCACTACAAGCTCATTCATTTCCATAAATATCACTAATAGCATATCCCCACTTCCAATTATTTTCAACCTACTAACAATATTAGGTAAGACGTTCCTAACGTCTTTATTACTTCCCCCTCTCAAATTATTTACTAAAAATAATTATCTCAATTTATTTCTCGTTTTAGAAATTCAAGACACAATTACTTATTATTCTCGTTTTATCCTTAATAAAATTTTATCATTTATGAACATGATATATAAATAAAATAAAAATTTAATAGAGAAAGATTATAACTTAGATATAAACAAGAGTCAAGTTAGTCAAATACCTCTTCTAATTAATATGAATATTTCTTAAAGTGTGTGTAAAACAAAAAAACAACAGAAAGACAGAAGGAGTATATTCAAGACGTCTTGTCTAGGAACATTGATACAGTATGCATAAACAATATTGTGAAAAAAGATTAATTACTATGCGGGTGTAAAAAATGATTATGCGGGCATGACATGCCGTGTTGGCCTGTATATTTTTGAAATTTCTCAATTAAAAATATGTCTACATTTGTTAGCGGCTTGGCCAATATTATTTGAAAATAGAGTTCGGTAAAAAAAAAATCACTTGAAGTAAGTTGGGAAAAGCGCTGATGGAAGACATGTTGAGTTATTGAAAAGTTTAGTGCCTGTCTGAGCTTTGGCCATAAAAAAATAGGAAAAAAGGACACTACCTAGCCATAGGAATTGGGTCATTTGCACAATTGTCCTTCAAAGGCACTGGTTTTTAATTTTTACCCCTCAAATTGGTGATTTTTAATTTTTATCCTTCTCTAAAAATCTCTTGGTTTCAGGTACGAATTCCCGCTCAGTCAAAAATTAAATATAAAAATAAAAATCGCAAGATAGAGTTTAGATTCGTAATGTAAAACTCTACCTCAGGCAGCATTTCAAACTCTACCTTAAGGTAGAGTTTTGCCTTCACCAGAAGGCAAAACTTTGGCTTACTTTTGCCTTCAGTTTTTTTTTAAAAAAAATTCTTTTTTAAAACATCTGCCTTAAGGCCTAACTTTTGCCCGAATAAGCCTAATTTTGGGCAAAAGTTAGGCCTATTCAGGCAAAACTTTTGCCTTAAGGCAAACTTCTAACTGAATAGGCCTAACTTTGCTACAAATTTTTGTCTTGTGATTTTTTTTTTTAATATTTGACTGAGCGAGGTTCGAACCCAGAACCTGTGAGTTTTAGGTGAAGGACAAAAATTAAAGATTCAAATTTGAGGGGCAAAATTAAAGACCAATGCCTTTGAAGGGCGCATAAAAAAATGTTAGGAATTTGTTAGGCCCGTGTTTGGGTTTAATAATGCGATTAGGTCTCTCGGTCCAAACTATTCCCAAGCGCTAGCCCAGCAGCCCATACACTATAAAAAAAATTAGACTTTTGTGGCGACTGATCAAAAAGTCGCCACTAAAGGTTCATTATGAAAAGATCAGACTTTTTTATAGCGACTTTAAGATCAAGAAGTCGCCACTAGGGGTGTTCATGGGTCGGTTTTGGGTTAAAACCAAAACCAAACTAATCTAGTTGGTTTTTAAAATTAACCAAACCAAATATAATACATATCCATCGGTTTGGTTGTAGTCGGTTTGGGACGGTTTTTCGGTTTATAAGAAAACTAACAATATTTCTCTCTTTCATGTTTTCTCCCCTACAGTTAGGAGCGAATTTTCTATCCTTTTCCAACTTATATTTCATCATTTCCCTTCTATTGTGCTAGCTATAGTTTTCTTGGAATATGAAGAAAATGGCTTCGAATTTTTAAGTTTTAATTAAGTGAATAGAGTTTATAAGAAATACAGAACATAACTCTAGGCAAATCTCATAGTTATTTCTTTGAATTAATAAGTTTGAATTCATGTATTTCTTTTTAAAGATGGGCTTAAGGTATAAAGTTCATTAGCCTATTAGAGATAAATAAAATTTTACTTAAAAAGTATACAAATTATTTAAAAGTATTTATAAAAAATAATAATATATATATATATATATATATATATATATATATATATATATATATAATTATGTATAAAATTTATCAGTTCGGTTTGGTTTTTTCTTCGGTTTTCTTTTAGTAAAACCAAAACCAAACCATATATTATCGGTTTTTAAAAATTTAAAACCAAACCAAACCCAACCCAAGTAAATATCGGTTTATTTAATCGGTTGGTTCGATTTTCGGTTTGGATCGGTTTTTAACCAAACCGTGAACACCCCTAGTTGCCACTAACGGCTCACTACAAAAAGATCAGACTTTTTGTGGCGACTTTTTAGTTGCCACAAAAGATCAAAAAGTCACTACTAAATGTGGACGAAAAAAAATTCATATTGAGCCTTCAAAAAATATCTCAAAACATATATAATATGTCTATAATTATTAGGTTTACGTTGATTGAGCCTTCAAGAAATATCCCAAAACATGTATAATATGTATATAATATGTGTATAATTAGTAAGTATACGTTGATAATACATTTATTAAACATAAATTATACAACAAGGATACATTTTCTAAACACATAATGTAGGGATACATATTTTATACAACAATGATACAGTTTCTATACATATAATAGATTTTTTCTATACAACAATGGATACAATTTCTATACATATGCTGAAATAGGTTGAAAAAGGCTAAAAATGAAATTATTTTAAAACGGCTAAAAAATGTCTTTTAAGCTTTTTGGGTCATCCGGTGGGCAATTCCCAGAATTGCCCTTCTTTTGGGGTGGTCTTTAAATTTTGTCCCTCATATTTGTAATTTTTAAATTTTGCCCTTCGGCTAAAACCCATGGGTTCCAGGTACGAACCTCCACTCAGTTAAAATTTTTTTAAAAAAAAATCGCAAAGCAGAGTTTAAATTTCTCTATGCCCCTACCAGCAGAATTTTAGTTATGTTTAACCAAAAGTCTGCTGATGGGGGCAGACTTTGCCTTGAGGCATATATATATATTTTTTTTTTTTTACTTTTCAAGGTGAACTTTTAGTTATGCCTTAACTAAAAGTGTATCCCATAAGACATAACTAAAAGTATGCCCCATAAGGCGGAACTTTTCCTTAAAGAATAACTAAAGTTATGCCGGACTCGGCATAACTATAAGTTCCGCCTTATAAGGCAAAGTTTATACCTTAAGGAAAAGTTCCGCCTTAGGAGCATAATTTTAGTTATGCCTTAACTAAAAGATTACCCCATGAGGCATAGCTAAAAGTATGCCCCGTAAGGCGAAACTTTTTCTTAAGGCACAACTAAAAGTTTGCCTTATAAGGCAAAGTCTATGTCTTAAGGAAATGTTATGCCTTATGGGGCATATTTTAGTTATGCCTTAACTAAAAGTCTGCCCCATAATGCATAACTCGGAAAAGAATTTTATTTAAGGCTTAACTAAAAAAAAAAAAAAGTCATTTTATAAGTATGCCGAACCCGACAAACACTTGTTAGGAATAACCAAAGTTATTCCTTAAGACATAGATACTTATGCCAAGTCCATTGTGCAAGGTAATGAGTATGTCGGGTCCTAGATAACTTTGGTTATTCCTCATGGTGTAATCTTTTACACACGACCCAAACCTTGCCTTGCGATTTTTTTTTTTTTTTTTAATTTATACTTGAACTTATAGGGTTCAACCTTTAACCTCATTTATTCTTTAAGGAAAGCTCGTGGTTGCAACGCGAAGGGCAAAAGTTAAAGACTAGCAATATGGGGGCAAAATTTAAAAAAAAAATATATATAAAATTTAAAGACCACCCCAAAAGAAGGGTAATCCGCGCAAAAAAAGTCAAGGGTTGTCAATAGTTTTGATGGATGATTTTTGTATCCTTTCTTTTAACTGGAAAAGGACACAAATGGCCATCCAACCCAAACTATTGACAACCGGATGGCCCAAGATGCTTATAAGATATTTTTAGCCTTTATTAAAATAATTTCATTTTAGCCTTTTTTCAACTAATTTCAGCATATGTATAGAAATCGTATCATTATTGTATAGAAAATCTATTATGTATGGAAACTGTATCATTGTCGTAATAGAATATGTATCCCTACATTATGTGTTTTGAAAACGTATCGATGTTGTATAATTTATGTTTAATAAATATATCATCAGCGTATACTTACTAATTATACACATATTATGCATGTTTTAGGATATTTCTTGAAGGCTCAATTAATATGTACATAATAATTATATACATATTATACATGTTTTAGGATATTTTTTGAAGGCTGAAGTTTTCCCGTCAACCTTTAGTGGTGACTTTTTGATCTTTTTGTGGCCACTTTAGTCGCCACAAAAAAGTCTGATCTTTTTGTAGTGAACCTTTAGGGCGACTTTTTGATCTTTTGTGGCGAAATAGTTGCCACCGAAAAGTCTGTTTTTTTTTTTTTTTTTTTTTTGGGGTTGTGGGGGTGTGGGAGTAACGAATTCTTTGGTTGTCGCCACGCCTTTTAATGAATAGTTTGGTAGAAAGGCCGACATCGATGCATTTAAGCCCACACATGGGCCAAACAAATTCTTAATGTCTAGGTAGTGTCCTTTTACCTAAATTTTTTTTGTACTTTTTTGGGTATAATTTTTCACTTTATTTGAAAATTGGGTTTTTATATGAAAATTTCAAATCCAACTTGAAATTGTATTCAAAATTCGAAAAACAAGTTATAAAACAAATCATTTTTCACTTTTGAAGTTGTATTTAAGTACATTCAAACATGAATATTATTCCAAATAATCTTTGCAAAAAAAAAAAAAAAAAAAAAAAAAAAAACCAAACACAACTCCATCTTCAACTCCAACTCCATAAATTCCAAATAAAGTGAAAAATATTTAAAATCTATAGCCAAATTCCTACTTAGTATTTCAAAACTTCTTTCATAAAAGTTGAAGATAAAATAAACTTTCCGGTGAGGTATTTTTCAACCATTGATTGCCACATAGACAGATAAAATAACATATTATTTTTAATTGTGCATTTTTTCTATTTCATCTTTATATAAAATGCATATTTTATCCGAACTTTCTATTTGTTTGAATTGTGCATATTTGCTTCTTTGGGCCGAATTTGAATTAAAATTAGACTTGCTCGGAACTCCATTTTTGCTAAATAAAAAGATTAGCCAAAATAATGGAGTACCAAATGTACATTTCTTGTTATTTTTTCTTTAGATGCAATGACTATTTATATCAATCGTGTATTTTTCTTTCACCGGCCAAATCACTAAATAAGGTTAGAGCATTATTATGTTTAGCCAAATAAAAAGGTATATCCAAAAAACGGAGTTAAAATTATGTACTTATATTTTGTATCTTTTTAGATATAATTAATGAATGTTTACTTCAATTGTGTATCTTTTTCAGGTCAAAAAAGAAGAAAAAAAGAAGAGTAGTTGGTTAGAGCTCCATTATATTTATTCAAATAAAATATTTTAGCCAAAATAATGTAATTTTAATTGTCTATTTATTTTTCTATCTTTTTAGATGCAATAACTATCTATTTTAACTGTGTATTTTGTTCGAGCCAATTTTTTATAAAAAAAAATTGCTTGGAACTCCATTACTTTTTTTAAAAATAAAAAAGAGTAGCATAGATAATGAAGTTTAACCATTTTTGTTTTTACAAGTTGACCAAAAAAAGATGATATAAGAAATTAGAGAATTTAAAAAGGCATCAAAATATATTTTATTTAAAAAAAAAACGCGTGGACCAAAAATCCAAATGATGGGAGAGTGTGTACACCACTTTTCAGGGATAATATTCAGGGGTATAAATACTATCAAGTTGTCAAATTCTGGAGTAATTAAGTTCAAAATTAAATAGCTCTTTGGGCAATATCTGAGTTATAGCTGGAAAAAATTTATGGTGGTTTCAAAATTGAATAGCGTTACCCTTCTTTTTTACTTTTAATCTAATAGTATTCCTATTGTTAAAACAAGTCTTTTTTGTTATTGAATCGTTACGAAGCTCGACGCGAGACAAGTTTTGATCTATAGTAAAAATTGAATGATAAATTTGGACCGTTTTGGACATATGAAGTCCACTTGTTTCATGCTGGCTCTCCTTGATGACTAAAAATATAGGATGATTAGCTGCCGGCTAGGACATTAATGTAAGAAAATCAAATGAAGGACAAAGTTATTCAATTTTAAATAGTATAGTGGCAAATAATTCGGACCTCTTTCCCTTTCCAGAATTAAATACTGGAAGATCAAGTGTCTAATTTTTTTCCAATGAGCAACGTCTTTAGACTTGACCTCATTGCCAAATATTGCTTTCAATTTTGATGCACATGTGCTGAAATTCTCTTTATTTGCAATAAGTCAAACCTACAAACAAACGCAAGCATAGGCTAAAGAAATTTGGACATGTCCACATAAGAGGGTTAGGCCGAAGTACTTCTACATTTTGTAATTGTTTTAGCAAATGAGTGATTTCCATGCCTAAAAGTGGCGAATCAGATAATTTTTTGTGTTTTCTATTTTCCCTTTTTTTTTTTCCTTTCATATTTATGCAATAGATTGTAAAAAGAAATTTATATAGTCATGGTCATGGACTGTTTTGGAATCACATAGGAAAATACCCTTATTAAATATTCTGTAAGAAGGCAACTAGTAGGAGGTTGTTCTTTCACAATTCTGGCCATTTTTGGTCCATTCCATGCTTCAACCGACAAAAAGTAGCTACTGAATTCATGATATTTTTGGGGACAATTTGCAGGATTGGCCTTAGCTGGGGACGGTCTTTAATCTTTGTCCCTCAAATTGGTGGTCTGTAATTTTTGCCTTCGCTAAAAATTTCTGTTTCGGTCAATTTTAAATAAGCCAAATTTTTTTTTAAAAAAAAAAAATAGCAAGCCCCGGATGCTGCAGAGCAGTATTTGGATTCGCAGTAGGCAGAAAAGTTTTGCATGCCTAAAAGGCAGTTTTGAAGGCAAAATTACTAGCCTTTAATCTAGACCTCTACCTTGCGAAATTCCTTCTTTTTTTTACTGAACTGAGGTTCGAACCCGAAACCCTCACAGTATTCTAAGCGAAGACAAAAATTAAAGACTACCAATTTGAGGGACAAAAATTATAGACCACCCCCAAAAGAAGGACAATCTACGAAAAAATTGTATTTGTTGAAAATAGGAAAGCTGGATTATTAAAGGGAAAGGCCCATTTTGATTGGGACTGAATGGTATTTTTATTGAAAATATCATAATAATTCTCTAAGCTTGAAGCGCTGCTCAAAGATATTTTATGAGAGTAGACATATCCTCAGATTTCAACAAGTTTTCTGTTAAACTAAGAATAATAAGAGAACAAGATCAGTAGAATAGAAGGAAAGAAAGTTTTTTCTATTCTCTTTGGTTTATTTCTCAAAAGGCAATGATTTGAATTTGTAGGTAAAAGTAGTCATGACTATGTTATATTGGTAGTAACAGTACAATAATGTAATTGTCATAATTATATTATGGGCTCAAAAGTTAAACATATTTTGGTTCAAGTTAATTTTTGCCTTTAACGAACGAACTTATGTCTAGTGGCGCATATGCTCTTTAAGGGCAGGGGCATAACTTGTAGGATATTATCATAGGATTAATAGATAATGGTCAAAAAGACATTTTGAGGTCTGTTTTGATAAATAGTTGGTGACAATCCAGGAAGAAAATGTAAACACCTAATAGTTCAGGTAGAAAACTCGAAAAAAAATGATATCTCAGGTATATTTTTTACCATTATCTCAAAATAAAAAATTTTACTCTGCCAAAAAGTTATTTGTTATATGGGACAAAAATTAAAAACCAGCACAAAATTTCTACTTCCACTATATAGAAATGTGAAGAGAGGGATGACCAAGGTTTTCTGTCATTTTACTCAGTCCACATGCCTCCAACAAGCCGCAGGCTATGGGATTTACACATTGCCATGTGTGTGTATGATGACGTTGGAGCAAATAGTCTGCGCCATTTCTGAAAAGCGGGCCCTAAAGGTGGTCCCACTAACATTCAAGAATCAAGACCATTCAATTTCTTTTTCTTTCTTACTAAAAAAAAAAAAAAAAAACTAGCGTGACATCTATTGTAATCTAATTAATTGTTTTATTTTGCCACTTTCAATTAAAGTAAACTACTCTCTCCGGATTAAAAAAAGTGTCCAATTAGTCTTTTTTTGGGTTAAAAAAGTGTTCACTTATTAAATCAAGAAACAATTAACCTTATTTTTTCAAATTTGCCCCTATTAAGTGTATGTGATCAAATCACAATGTCTATTTAATTAGGGGGTAGTTTAGTCAATTTATATTTTTTTTCTTGGAGTGAGTAGTTTCTTAAGGAGTGTGCAAATGGCTAAATGAATTATTATTTTTTAATCCGGAGGGAGTAATAGATTCACTAAAATTGAAAAATAGTATTCTCCGTTTCAATTTAAGGGTTTCCATTTAATTAGGTGCGGAATTTTAAAAAATAAGTTTTTTTTTTAACATCTTATAATATTAAATTAAGGATCATGTAATATACCTAAACTCTCTTTGAATTTTATGGTGTTAAACATGCAATGTAAATTTGAATCAAAGAACCAAATAAGAATGTCATACTAAAAATAAAAATAAGATACTTGAATTGAAACGGAAGGATTAACAAAAAATTTAAATAGAATATGTATTATGAACTAATAAAATTTTAATTTATTTTTCAAACATACCAAATTAAAATTTGATAAACACGTGTCACTTTGGGTCCAATTTATACTGACAATATAATGTTTTTACATTTTAAAACTAATCAAATCAATTTTTCATCTGTTATAATAGATTGCTTGCGTTATTTTTCAAATTAGTTCATAATTCTTAATACTAATATTTTTTCGTCTCAAATAAGAAAGGGAAAGGAATTTCTTTTTATGTAAATTGTCTCTTTTTAAATATTAATGAATTCCATGTAATATTATATTGACAAATTTAAGTTTTCACAAGCTTTTTGGACATAACCAAACATAATACTGTAATATTCTTTTTAACTATTTGGTCCCAGAAATTATTTATTCTAATTAATTTGATACATAACTACAAATCGTAAATGAAAAAAACTTCAGTAAAAGAATTTAAAACTAAATCTAGATAGGATAGTCTAAAAATACGCTTATGATTTGAAATTAAATGTAGTATTTTTCATCATAGTGACTTAAATGAGACAAATACTTTTAATTATGCATCATTTTATCATGAACAAAGAATTGAAAAATAATCATTGTATCATGCTAACATTCTTTTTTTATTATCAGTAAGATAAATTACACGCTTAGTTTTTTTCAAAAATGAGGTACACTCGCTCCTCCGTTATAAATTCAACTATCGAGCAAAAAAAAAATGAAAAGTAAGCTCTTTAGCATAACGATGTATAATAATTCCTCCTTATAAAATTATAATTTCACTTTATGAGCAAGAAATTGAAAGTAATGACCTTTAGGACAATAATGCATAATGGCTCATCCTCATGAATAATAATAATAATAATAATTATTATTATTATTATTATTATTATTATTATTATTATTATTATTATTATTATTATAAATGAAATTTGAACGTTAGATTCATAGTGCTTTATAGTTGTTCAAAAAGAATGTTATCATAAATAACACTAGGCCTAATTCATCTAGCGTGTCCAATTGAGGTTGATCAGGGTAATGCATACAATTAAAATTTACTTATGTAATGAATAATTGAGAATACGTGCAGAAAGATTGTCAAAATTTAAGTTTGAAGTATCTAACAGGAATAAATTATTATGCGTTAAGATGCTCAATTAGAACAAACAGAGATTTGAATGTCTAAATAAAACATGTTGACAAGTTTAAGCGAATTTCGATGTATTAATCCTTAATACTAACAATTCAATACTTGACAAAATTGGAGGATTAAGTTACATTGTTATTTTAATTATTCTAAAGTTTTGGCTAGAACCAACAAAATGTTGGTTAAAATATCTACAAAAATTTGTAAACTTAGATATACATTTTTTCTTTCAATTTTCCTTAAATTGGCAAATTAGCCTAAATTTGCTCAATATTTAATGGATATAAATAGTCATATTGGGCCCGTGCTGGCAGGGGCTCCAAATTATTTAGTAGGGACATAAGTGCCAATGACCCGTTTATTTCTCGTCCAATCCACCCCACTCGGACCATTTAGAGGGTTGCACACTGAATTGGGCTCAGAGGCCCAATGACCTTAGCATATGGCTTAGTTACCTGAATTATTCAAAAACTATAAATCAGGAAAAGTACTCATGGCAATTAACATCATTTTTGGGTGACCTTTTTTCACCTTTACAGCTATTCTGTAAAAAATTATTATAAAACTTATATGATCCCTAGAATAGGTACTTCACAACTCCAGGAATGTGAGTATACATTAAGTAATCTTCCCATTTGATGCAACGCGGGTCAAAATTGAGCACGTCATCCATGTTGATTTCCTTCATTGCCAATCGTAATCTTTCAGTATTAACATCATCGAAGCTGTAAAATATATACTTGACATTAATAATATTGGAGTATTAGTTATATATAACTATAATTGAAGAAAATACACTTGAAAAGAGAGAAAATGTAGAAAAGTTATAACGTATACATACCTTCCATAGAAAAACACGTAGGGTTCGTACAATTCAGATAAACGCATAACCATATGCATCTTTCTTTCCATATACCTATAGGTTTTGTCAAAGCAATGGCATGACACTAGGTTCACAAACTTTAGCATCTGAAGCATTTAAAAATATGGGTTAGCATTATTGTTGCAATTGTAGCTTTAAAAAAGCCTAAATGTTCATTACACTCTGAAAGGGTCAATTTCGTCCACGTTCTAGTTAGAGATTATCATGTATGCATTATTCATATTGCATTACACAGAAAATTGCATATATAATTAAGGTACTAGTAAAGAAGAAAGTGTCAACTGTCAAGGTGAAAAAAGTAATATGAAAAAGGTACCTTTAATAGTGGCACATAATGAGTTGAAATGTGTTTCCTAAAGCTAGCCATGCTGCTAAATGAACGCATAGGAGCCCTCACTTTGATAGTTTTCCCATCTTTGTTAACCCATGGATTTTGCATGAAGTAGTGAAACGAGAACAACATTATATCTGAAATTTTTAGAGGATCTCTTGAAGAAGAGCTGATATGATAAACAACTACTTCTTGAGAATGTTGATTTCCATGTGCTAAAGCTGCTGCAAGAATTGAGTTCACCACCATATCACCCTAATCTGTAAAATAAGAAAAAGGAAGAAAGAAAATAATCAAAACCAAATTCTTGTGGTGCGATGGTAGGGCAACCCTCAATTAATGAGGACGTTTAGTCCCTAAGGGGTGTATTTGATGCTCATGGCGGAATGTTGGTCAAGGAGATGGACTAATGCGCCTACGCTTTAGCAGTTTAAAAAAAAAATGCGATGACACATTATAAAAATTATATTCCACACCGTAATTGGGGAGGAAAATTTGATGTTATATATGAAAAAGTACAAATTTATATAGTAAGCGCACTTTTGAATTCAATGTGGTGTGCGCAATCTTCACTGGCTCCTCTCCTCTCCCCGTTCTTTGGTCACTCAAATTCCCAAGTTCATGGTTAGACTAAGACGAATTTTACTATTAGAGTAACCCCACATTCATCTCATGCACATTGTGCCTCAAATGTTGTCTATCTATAAAATAATTTGCGGCTAATTAAATACATAGACAATCCTCTAAAGTTGTTAGTACAATTTTTTATTTAGATACTTCAACTGAGTCTGTTATTTATAAGACACTTAACCAATGTTTAAATTTTGTCTATTGAACACCTGATGTAAGAAATAAGGCATTGGGGGGCGGGGGGGGGGGGTTACGGTGTGTTGAGAAGATCACGAGGAATTTTTAGGAGCTATTTATATATTTCACCTTTTTTAATTGTATAATTTTGTGATAATGCTGTGGGTATAGACACGACAAATTTTAAGTATCTAGTCAGCTAGTTGAGAATAATAGCATCGTGCTAGTAAAGTTTAAATTATAGAATTAGAAAAATCACTTACCACATCAAGTTTTGAGTCAGGATCACCATAGAAGAAATTCAATATACCTTTTCCATAAGCCAAAATAAATGAATCCACCGTTCTGTTATTAGAAAATAATATGAGTAAGAGACGAAGATACAATGATACATTACCTAAATTATATAATGGCAGTTTATTACGGCAATCATTGGTTAGTGCTTATTCGCCAAGAAAGGGAACTTTAATCCCCTGAAGTGAACGATAATGAATATCGTAACAGAAGATTCAAAATGTTACATAATTTTTGTGTTTGTAATAATACTTTTTAGATACATTTAAGTAATAGAGAATTTTGAGGTTTAAATATGAAAGTCAAATTTGTGTAACAAAAAAATATTGACCTATAGACTTAGTTAGTGACCAGTAATATCATAGTGACCAGTAATATCATATATATGAAAGACTAAACTGTTAAAGAGAACATACTTTAAGTTACATAAATATGCTTCAACATGACCTATGCTCACCAACCTAGTCCGCCAGATGGGTGAGTTGGGCTAAGAATTTTTAACCCATTTTAGACCCGTGGCTATAAAATCCTTCAGCCTCCTGAGACTGGATCTGGTTGGCTCTTGAGGGCAAAAATTATAATAATTAATTAATTAATTTCAAACAAAAAGTATATCAATAAAGAAGATGAAGGAAAACTAAAGATGGTTTCTTGACTAGTGAAGGGCTTAGCTTATTGGAAACCCTTTCGACGGGCTTGATCAGTTGGTTGACTGAGCTGAGCTATTGAATTGGGCTGGGCTGAACCAACACGTTTTGATGACTCTAATCCTCATGGCCGAACTTAATTATTTTTCATGAGACTTTCTCGATAAAGGATAGCGACATGTCTCTAATCTTGGACATATGTTTGGTCTTTTACTATATTAAAGTGTGCGATCAACTCATATTCTCATTTGAAAACTTAAGATGATAGAAAGAGTACATTTTAATTTGCGTAATTATGTAATCAATAAGCTAAAACAAACAGTAATACTATGTCTACCAGTATTCGCCATTACCTCACTCCTTCAATCCATCCAGGAAACGGCTCCTTGTAGGTGCTAGTTATAATCGTTGGACGTATGATAACAACTTGTAGATTTTCCTTCAAATGTCGCAAAAGCATCTCTCCCATTGCTTTTGTGAAGGTATATGTGTTTTGCCACCCATGTAATCTTGCCCTAGTTAAGGACCACATATTTCAGTTAAATTTTATCCAGACGTTGTGAATTGACGAGAATAATAAACTTTAGAATTTGTTTCACCAAGGGATAAAAAGTAAATTTATCTCATATGCTATATATCATCATGAGCATCTTGTAATAACCTTTGAATGATAAGTTCTTTCATGGCTGTTGTTATTTCCTTTGATGTCGCATTTAGAGCTTCAAGTTCCTTAAATTTGTTTGCTATCACATCTCTTTCCACATCCATATCCAAATAAGAGATTTTGTTGAGAGTCTCACCCATAAGGAATGGTTTTTCTAATAAAACTCATTTTCCTTTGTCGCAAACATAAGCTATAGAAAGAAGAGTTCAAGTTTTATACACCGACGATATAAGAAATATGTATACAAGCAAATCACCAATAAAGTAATTATATGTAAATAATGATAATATGTATTGATTATTAACTTAACTAAAATTAGTAATTAACCTACTAAGTACACTGATTATACAAAAAATCTTTAGAGTGTCATATAACTACCTCAAATCCAAAAAAGAAAAACACAATTCACCTTTGAGACAACCTCATCAAATGTTGGATCTACATTGTATCACACCGCAGCAATGCCCATTTATCTCCTGTGGAGGAGTTTGGTTTCAAACAAACTAATAGTTATAAGTGATTTTTTTAAAAGCAATATTGTATTTCATTGAAATAGTTTTTCTATTTTGTTATTTCTTTTATTTCTTTGTGACCAAGTACTTGAATAATAAATTGATTATAAAAATGTGATTAACTATACATATTAAGAAGTTATAATAACACAAATAAACTTTAAATAAAATATATAATGATTCTATTAAATATATTTAATGTCATTTTTAAAAAATTTACTTTTAAACACCTATTTTGTTAAGCCGCCCTGATTAGCAGATTAAAATTAAAATGTAAGCAAATTGATAGCTATCAACTCACCGGTAGATACGTGAAGAAGCATTGTCAATTTTGCACAACTCTTGGCAAATCTGAGGACATTCATGGCACCAACCACGTTTACATTCATTGCAACATCATATCTATTCAAAGAGAATGTAACTGTGTAATTAGAGGGAAAAGAATAAAAGAAATTGCAAGAATATATTTCCAATTTCATATCAGTACCTCTCATAAAAGTTGGTCGTTGCAGCTGAGTTTATTATTATATCTATTTCTTTGCACATTTCCTCTCTTAACTCGGAGTTTCTAATTCCCATATTCTCGTATGAAATGTCACCTGAAATTGCAAACACCTTCTCCTCCACGAGAGAGCAAAGGTTTACACTCATCTTTTCCCTTATAACGTTGAATAATTCAGACTTCATGACCTGTGTGAATTAGGAGTGTCAGATGAGTATGACCTGTGTAATTTAGGAGAGTCAAATGAGAAAGTTGGGTTGAATATATATGGCGGATCAAAATGAGCTAAGTTAATAAATAGACGGGTTACTTGAGTTCAGATGATGAGTTGCATCAAAATGAGCTAAATAATGGGTCATAACCCAATCCCTCTATTGGAAATAATAATTCAAAGTTGTTGGAAATCAAATTTGATTAGGATTTGGTATTTTAATTCATGTCTAGCTAGGATTTATTGTCAAATTAGTATAGGAATGATTTTTCCTGTTTTGAGTAAAATAGATTTCATACTATTATAAATAAGGGTGTTACTAGCTATTTTTATAACAAGAGAGAATAAGAGATATTTTAGAGATTCATAAAATTTATCAATAAAATATTTTCCTTCACCTTCCCAACTCTTATCAAGTTTTAGAGCCCGTTTGGATTGGCTTATAAGTTGCTTATAAGCTATTTTCAAATTTTTTTTGAAATTGTTTGTCCTACCAAATTTAAAGTCATTTTGTGTTTAAAATAAGCTCAAAAAAATAATTTAGCCCCATTTGATTTAAATTTATCTAAAAACATAAGGAAAACAAAGGTTTCAAAAAATAAGTTAGACTACCCCAACTTATTTTTTTTAGCTTATAAGCTGCAAACAGCTTATAGGCATAAGCCCATCCAAACAGGCTCTTAATCTTTGTTAGTAATCTTATAGTAATTTGTTTAGTTTGTAAACCAAGCTAAGAAAGCTTTTTTCTCTTTATTAGGCTATAATCTATATATAAAATACCCAACTACTCCTTCCGTCCCATATTAGTTGTCCATATTACTAAAACTATCCGTCCCGAATACTTGTCCATTTATAAAATCAAGATGGAATTAATTAAATTTTTTCTATTTTGACCTTAACATTTATTGTTTTTCAAAGTAACCAATACTAATTAGAGTGCAATTTATTGGAGAGAGATAAGGATAATATAGTAAAAGTGCACTTTCATATATAATTTCTTTAAAGGGTGTAAAGGAGAAAGTGGACAAGGTATATAGAACGGAAGGAGTAAAAAAAAGTTGACACATTTCTCTATTTAAAAATTATTTACATACTCCCTTCGTCCATGTTACTTGGCCACATTACTAAAAATATATGTCCCAAATTACTTGTTCATTTACAAAACCAAGATAAAATTAATTAAATCTTTTCCATCTTACCCTTAGTATTAAATGGGCTTGAAAATACTCAATATTGATTAGAATGTATTTATTGGAGAGATAGGGATAAGGTAGTAAAGTACATCTTTTATTTATGATTTCTTACGGGATTTAGTGCAAAAGGGAAAGTGGCCAAGTAATATGGGACGAAGGGACTAATTTATTCACAGGGCCGAATCCGAGACTCTATGGTTAAGAATGAAGGGATTTTGTCCATTCCACCGCAATATTTGGGAGTAATCCCTTTTTAGGTTGCTCAAACTCTAATGTCTACTCCTTAGCCTAAAAGTACTAGGGGTATGTGTTTTATGAGTCCGGAGCCTAAATGGCATAAATTTGCCACAGAAAAACCAAAAGGGGTTGCCCTTTCCACAATAAACCAAAAGGGGTTTATCGTGGAGGGGGCAACGTTTTACACAAAAAAAATTTGTCAGATCGGAATTATTAAAAAAAAAAAAAAAAAAATTGTCAAGCAAAACGTTGGCTGGCCAACGTTTTACAAAATCAGATTTTGCAAAAACGTTGGTCACCCAACATTTTACAAACTATTTTTTTTTTTTTTTTTTTTTTTTAAAGATGAGGTACCTTTTGATTTTTCCCTTTTAAAATTTCAGTGAAGCTTTTTTTTTATTCAAACATACACCACAAGTCATATAATAATTAACTCAAATAAATATTCTAACTCTAACCTTTCATACAATAATTTAAAATGTGTTTGCTAATATGTGAACATAAAAAAAAAATACTAAAAATATAAGTTAAATAAACGTCACATATTATCTGAATAGTAAATGTTAAATAAAGATTTTTTTGTTTTTTTGTTTGTTTTTGTTTATGAAGATGAGGTACCTTTTGATTTTTTCCTTTTAAAATTTCAGTGAAGCTTTTTTTTTAATTCAAACATACACCACAAGTCATATAATAATTAACTCAAACAAATATTCTAACTCTAACCTTTCATAAAATAATTAAAAATGCGTTTTCTAATATGTGAATATAAAAAAAAATACTAAAAATAGAAGTTAAATAAACGTCACACATTATCGGAATAGTAAATGTTAAATTAAATACGTAATTAAACACCATAAGACATATTATATATTTATTATAATAAAGACAACAACATATTCTTGAAGATTGCATAGCGAAACAACGATCGTACAACTTAAAAAAACATAAAAACCAACAAGAACAACAACTACCGATTACGTAAAAAGCGTGCAACCAAACATGTCATAACAAGAATATTTGTTTGAGTTAATTATTATATGACTTGTGGTGACTAACGTTTTTGCAAAATCTTATTTTGTAAAACGTTGGCCAGCCAACGTTTTGCTTGACAATTTTTTTTTTTATTATTTTTTTATAATTCCGATCTGACAAATTTTTTTTGTGTAAAACGTTGCCCCCTCCACGATAAACCCCTTTTGGTTTATTGTGGAAAGGGCAACCCTTTTGTTTTTTTTGTGGCAAATTTATGCCATTTAGGCTCCGGACTCTGTGTTTTATTATAAATGCGCGCATGATCATTGGCAACACAATCTTAAGCTCAGTTAGAATTCTTTTCAAATTTAATGACATTGACTTCCAAAACACATTTAAATTAAGGATTAATCTGGTCCTTACCTCATCAGTGAAGCGTTCTCTAGCGGAGTTGTTGTCCGAAGCTCTTATCAGAAGATAGAGCTTTTTCAAATTTGGTTGAACACGAAGTATCTTCTCCACAAGTACTACATACATTATAAAAACAAATGCAAATTTGTCAAATTGTTTACCAAGGAACTAGGGCTACAGGAATTAGGAATCAATATAATTTGGTACTCCCTCCGTTCCAAAATACTTGTCACGTACTGTTTTCCTGAGAGTCAAAATATATGAACTTTGACCATCATATTAAGATGTATTTTTTCACTTTATTGATATGAGAAGAATTACAACTTATAATAATTTTCGAATAGTTTTTGAACATATAAATTTTAATTTAAAAACTAATCTACTTCAATTTAGCTTCAAAGACTAATCAAAATATCAAATTAACATGCAAGCTGGTCCGGACACTAGAATTATTCAAAAAAAAAAAATCAAATTGACTCTTGGAAAGAGTATATATGAATATATAGAAGAGAGAGAGAGAGTGTGTACGCTTTGCGAGGAAACCGGTGGCACCCGTAATGAGAAGAGTCTTGCCTTGGAGGAACTGGTGTATTGTACGTGATTCCATTGAGGAGAGCAACGCGCAGGTAAGTTTCTTGCTAAATTCAGGCAAATAAAAATATAAAAATGTAAGTGCTACTTGTTATTGATATGGATGCATGCACACATGTACTGATGTAGCAATATATATAGAAGATTTACTAACTGATCTTTCAAATCGAATATATTTATTTCTCATTATTTTATGGTTTTTGTGTGGTTCGTTTTAGTGACAACATTTGTGAGCCGGCAATTTTAATTAATTCCTTCAATGCTATCGTATCTATACTGTCTATCTTCTACCCTATCTTCTCATATTGATATGGATGCGTGTACACACATGTCGTATTAATTTGAATGCCTACTATTAATTGGGCTATCGGACTAACAGGTAAGGTGAGTTTGATTTTTCCTCTGTTACCACACAGTATTTATATCAATATTAGTATAACAGTAAGTGAAATGTATTTCTGACACACATTTCTTACTTAAGCATAGTTAAGAGATATACATGTTTTTGCTTTAATTTCTAACTGCTAAAATTAATTTACATAATCTCATATAGACATCAAGTGCAGATAAGTATTTATTAAGGGTAAATAATAATTCTTTGCAATTGATGTTAATCAAAAGTAATGAATATAAAACACGTGTCTTTCATACACACATTGTTCTTAAGGGGTCATTTGGTAGGTAGTCAAAATTATCCCGGGATTATAATCCCGTGACTAATTTATCCCATATATTGGGATTATTTTATACCATCTAAAAGATGGTATAAAATAATCCCAGTATAAGTGGGATAAGAAGGGATATCCTATCTCTTGGGATGGGATGCATTTTATACCTTGTTTGGTACAAGGTATAAATTTATCCCAGGATAAATTTATACTTTCTGCCAAACATGGTACAAAAAATTAGTGTTGGGATGTCCCAACTTATACCATGCACCAAACTACCCCTTAAGTGTATAAGTTAATGTTAGATCGCTTTGGCGTATACATCGTGAGAACAAGAATTTTCTCACATTAGCTTGTTGTACTCATTGATAAGTAAATTCGGGAAACTTAACTTTCTATTATTGGAACTAATCTGGATAAAGAGTAAAAATCAACGGAAAAGGGTCAAAAATGTTCTTGAGTATTAGAAATGGTTCACAAATATACTTCTTCCACCTACTGGATCAAATTTGTCCCTCCTTCTACCTATCGGATAAAAACGTCTTAAACGTATTAGAAATGACTTAAAAATGCACGTATTCCACAGGCTTAAAATTACCCTCCATTAACGGCATATTATATGATACTTAATTCAATTTTAATTAGACAGGTGGTCTTAACCGGTTCACATAAAATTCTAACCCAACCCGAAAAAGCCGACTCATTTATGACTCAACCCAACACAAAACTGTTTTACCTAACGCAGCTAAATACTAATAAAATCATTTTTTCACCTCCCGTTTTCAATGATAAAATTTGTTACGGAGAAATCAACCAAGATGATCTAGCAAATGTGGTAGCATAAACTATAAGGGGAATCTCTTGCGTTTTGTTACCCCCTTCCTCTGTATCAAATTTATTTGTAAATTAAATGACTCCCCAAGGACCAGTATCCTCCGTAGAGTCCATCAAACTAAAATCATCTTTTATATAATATTTCATTGTCTGTAAAAGAAAAAGAAAAAATATAAAGAGAAGCATATCATATGGGTTAGATTAATTATGAGTAACCAAAGTAGCTCGAGATCCATTCTTCATGGAATTTGAATGTTCATTTAAGCCTCCCAATAATTGAGACAACTATGCCTAAGTTGGTAGATGAATATTTTATTGCTCAGCTGTGCTAATTTAAAACAATTTTATTTTGGGTTGAGTGATAGATGACGGGATGAGTCGGATATTTTTGGGTTGGATCAGAATTTTATGTGGATCAATAAATAAATGTCATGTGTTTAATTAAAATTTAATCAAATGTCATATAATTATGCCATTAATAAAACAGCAATTTTAATTCTGCAAATAACGTTAAGGGCATTTTTGATCCAATAGGTAGAAGGAGGGGCAAATTTGATTCAATAAGTGGAAGGAGAACATTTTTAAGCTATTTCTAATAAGTTAAAGATATTTTTGATTTTTTTTTGAAAAATCAAAAAGCAAAGGAGGATATTTAGTGATATTTAGTAGTACTAATATCACCATCTAGTCTAGTCTAGGTAAAGAGTTGCTTAGCTTGCTTAGCTTGGCCTAAGAAACGTAAACACTGCGCCAAACCTGGACTACTGGATTAATAATAAAGTGAATACGCGCCTTCCCAATTTATTGGACCTATAAGGTCACCAAAATTGATTTCCTTATTTCTATATCATATAGAAATTTTAGTCGGAACAAGTCACTCCTTCTGAATGTAACCTTCTGTTTGAACTTGTCAGTTTTTTGTAACTTAAACATCTTAACCAAGGATATAATCTATGGAACACTTAATATTTGTGTGAAATATTTCTATTGAACATAATACGTTGGTATGACACAATACATGATACACAGCTGAACTATACGCGAATTGACTAATCTCTGCTAACATGGATCGATAAAGGAACTCTCAATTCTTTATCTCTCTCACTATCTTTTCCCCTCTCAATTACTTCATCGCTTTGCCGTGTTCAAACACTGCTGCTTCTCCTCTCTTTTTTTCTTTTTGGTCATATATACTCCTATACTGTGTTTTTGAGGGGTTTCTTTTTCGTTCATTTTCATATTCTTTTATCTTCTTATGGTACTGTAAGTTATGCTCTGTGAATGAAAGATGTGCTGAGGTTAGATAGTGGAATTTGTTGGTGGTTGAAGGATATATAAAAGCTAAAAAAGAGGGTACGGTGGAGGAACTTACTGAGTTGTTATGAGTTTTTAAATTGGCCAAATACACAAGTGACCCTTAAACTTATCATGATTTTTCATTTTAGCACCTTAACTACGACTTGTTCCTATTAGACCCTCCTACTTAATTCAACGTGTGTCAATTAAACACCACTCTTGCAATAAGTCAAAAAAAAAAAAGAAAAAAAAAAAAAGGAGTGTACGTGTACTACACATGCAGATTATGTGGATATCCACAAATTAAATGTAGCCCACATGGAATTTATGCCCAAATAATATAATTAAAAACGTTTTGACTGAAAACAAAATAGAAATTCGATTTTTACATATATTCCCAGTCCTACCCACCCCTACATCCGGTCGATTCCATTTTCCTCAAACACCTCTCCCCCGGTTTCCTTCGCCATGTCCGTCCCCTTTCCATATACAAGGAAATTTTGCTTTTCGGGAACACAATATGGAAACGATACAACTTTTCTCTGTACTCCGAAAATTGTCAAGATATTTAGGCCTCCATATGGAAGGAAAGGGATGAAGTTTTAGGTGAGAAAAGCTCAATTAATTGATTATGTCGACGATTCTTAAAGTAGAACTCTGGATTATATCAATCAAGATGTTATGGGACTTTCATGAACCAAATGATGATTGAAACATGTGAGAAATTTTCATTTTTAGTCAATTTTTTATTCCAAACAGTGGGTGTTTGAGAGTGGATTGGTGAGTCTCGAGGAAAGTGGTGTGAAGATTAGTTATTATAGCAAAAAGGAGTATATGTATGGGAGCTTATAAAAGATGAGTAAGTAAAGATTATATGGTGGAAAGAAAGAATTTGTGCAGTGAATTGGCGTTTGTGGCTCGATGAAGGAGAAGATGGTGGGGATAGAAAAATGTGATTTTTAAAGGAAAAAACAAATTTGAATCTATTCACGTGCTTAAGACATGTTTAGAACACATTTTTTGCTAAGTCATCATTTTGTGTTTAATTGACACAATTTGAATTAAGTTGAAGGTCTAACAGGAACAAGTCGTAGTTAAGGTGCTAAAATGAAAAATCATGACAAGTTTAAGGGCCCATTTATGTATTCGGCCTTTTAAATTTTATATTTGACCCTTTGAGATTTTGTTTTGGCCAAACTCACGACAACCCGTTGTGGCCGTCAAAATTTTTCACTAGACATCTCAACAAAATCATGTTCCATTTAGACATTTGAGGTAGGACCCGCCTGTTTCATTTAAACACTTTTCGCTTGATAAGTTGCATGATTTTCACACAAAATAGGCACATGGAAAGGCTAAAAAAATAGATTTTATTTTTTCTTAATTCTTTTTATTTACTCCTCCTTCTTTCTTTTCATCTTTATCCTTTTGCTCTTTCTTCTCCGCTTAATATTCTATCCTTAACAAACCTTCCACCGTTGTTATCTTGCTCCACCAGAAAAAATGTAGACCACTACCATTCTCTGAAAATATTGTATAAAATTAAAATAAAAAATGAATTTTAAGTTTAAAAAAATCAGCAAAAAAAGAAAAAAAATCACCCATCCTTGTTTGTCTTCTTCTCCAGCGACCACCCCTCACCCCTACCCACACACGCACACACACTCTTCGTATTCTTCTCCAACGACCCCCCAACCTCATCTTCTTCCCTACCGACCCCTTCCTCCTTTTTGAAAATTTTAGCCTAAAAAAGAAAACAAATCTGAAAGTTTTAATAGTTCGCTGGAATTTTTTTGGGCAAAAGCTAATCATTTTCCGTCGAAAAGTATGGAGTTTGTTTAGAATTTTTTTTAATTTTTGCTGATTTTTTTTCCTCATAATTCATTGTTAACTATTATTTCGGACCCAAATGCCACAAGTAATCAGTGAATTAACTACTTTGCCACGTCATCGGCGAGTGTGTTACACACTCTTTACATAGTTGAGTGAGTCAGCGAAAAGTGTCTAAATGATATAGTCGGGCTCTATCTCAGGTCTCTAAATAAAATAAGGTTTAATTGAGGTATTCAAGTGAAAAATCTTGACGTGAGGGAGTTCACTTTTACTCGTCTACATTGGACTTTTTACGGCACGTTTAAGAAATAATAAATGAAGTGCATAATTTACCAATGTGCCCATATTAATTGGTGCATATTTTTACTGGATTTCAAAAATGATTTGAAGTGAGTAATTAATACTATGGGTAAAACAGAAAAAATAAATTATCTTATCTTGATATGCTAAAAGTGACAAGTTAAAGTGGAAAACTATTGTTAGATATTGGATAAGTAAAAGTGAATGGAGTGAGTAATAATAATGTCTTACAAAGTCTATTTGAGTCCCAAATGGCCACTGCTTTAGAGCCCGTTTGGATTGGCTTATAAGTTGCTTATAAGCTATTTTCAGTTTTTTTGAGTATTTGGCTGACCAGTTTAAAGTTATTTTGTGCATAAAATAAGCCAAAAAAATAATTAAAGGCTGTTTGGTTTAAATTATCTAAAAGCGATTTATAAGTAAAAATAGCTTATAAGCTAAAAAAAAAAGTTAAATTTACTCCAACTTTTTTTTTTTTTTACTTATAAAAGTTATTTTCAACTTATAAATGCTTATTTTAAGCCATCCAAACAGGCTCTTAATAAAATTAATATACGCTATACTAAACCCTCATATTTTTCCAAAACCCAGGTATATTAACTCCGCCGTCGCAACTACGAACTGCAATTACAACGGGGAAAAAATGGAGAAAACCAAAAAGAAGAAGAAAAACCCAACACCAGAAGTACAATTTCGTTTAAACCTAGACAATTGTTCAAAAACCAAAGATCTTTCAACTGCAATCTCCTTATACGAATCTTCTCTTTCAACAATCAAATTTTCCAATAACCATTTCAACTCTTTTCTTTACATCTGTTCCAATGCTGTTTCAAACCAACAAACCAAAAACGCCGCTATTGAATTTGGGTTTAGAATATTTGAACATATGGGTACGTGTAATATAAGTCCTAATGAAGCAACTGTAACAGCTGTTGCTAGATTGGCTGCTGCAATTGATGATGGTGATAAAGCATTTGAGTTAGCTAAAGGGGTTGGTAATTGTGGGAAGTTAAGGACTTATGGGCCTGCTTTGTTTTGTTTTGTTAAGATGGGTGAAGCTGATAAGGCTTATCAAGTTGAAGAACATATGAGGTCTATTGGGTTGCAACTTGAGGAACCTGAGCTTGTTGGGTTGTTAAAGGTCAGTTCTTTTTTGTGCCTTTGTATTGTCCTAGTTAATGTGTAGTAAACTTTAGATTGTGATTCAAGAATTAGTCTTTTTGCACTTCTTTATATTTGCCAGCACTTTTGCTGTTTTTGTTGGTTTTGCTATGATGCTATCTGTAAATATTTCTGGATTAGGTTGCATATGTGTGTTGGGGGGAGGGGGCAAAGTTTACTTTTCAACTATATGCACTATGTTTTATATATATGCTTACTGATAAAAAGAATGCTGGGTTGTTAAAGGTGAGTTCTTTTTTTTCCTTTGTATTATTCCAGT
This sequence comes from Lycium ferocissimum, assembly GCF_029784015.1. Lineage (NCBI taxonomy): Eukaryota > Viridiplantae > Streptophyta > Magnoliopsida > Solanales > Solanaceae > Lycium > Lycium ferocissimum. The sequence continues at coordinate 37,558,747 of NC_081345.1, read as the reverse complement.
TAGTGCTAATAAACTTATTGATGAGCGGTTAGGTAATTGCAATTCTAGTTTGTTTAGATTGTGATTAAAGATGCAGTCTTTTTTCAGAGCTTTGCAGTTACTAGCACTTCTGATTCTGTTTGGTTTTGCTATCTGTAAATATTTCTGGGTTGCTGTTCTGTGTGTTGGGTTAGGGGGCAGAGTTGTACTTACTCAGATAAAAAAGCACCATTATCCATATTTTTGCTGATAAGAAAAATGCACCATGTATTATGTTTTTGGGAAAGACCAATTGGTACATTGATCAATAGTCCAATGAAATGTAATATGCAGATTTTTGTTACATGGATGAAAAAATCAATAGTCCAGTGAATTGGTATATTGATAAAAAAAAATGCACCGTGTATTTTGCTTTTGGAAAGAACAATTGGTACATTGATCAATAGTCCAATGAATTGTAATATGCAGATTTTTTATGAGTTTTTGAGAGTACTTTTGTTTTATGTTTGCGCTTTTATCTTCCCAGTTATTCAAGATTGGAACAAATGGGCCCGAATACACTAGAGTGCATTGGTTAAACGTGATTAATATAGCTAATCCTGACTATTGCATTTGTCAAAACTTTTGTTCTGTTGGTTTACTATTTAAATATCTCTGGGTTTGGTTGCACTTCTGTATGTGGTTGACTGGTTGGGTTGGGGTGGAGGTGTTGCTAGGTTCTATTCTACTTGAAGAATGCACCATGTGTTTGTTTTGTGGGAAAGAGGAACCCATACACTGATCCGTAGTTCAACAAGTTTTGATGTGCAGTTTTTTGTTTAATGCTTGAACTTTTAACCTTCAAATTATTCAGTATAGGAATGAATTGGGCTAAATAGAGCGGAATAGTTACATAAAGTTCATAATGATGACCCCCCAACTATTTGTTATTGAGGCATAATTGTTGAATGTACTTTTACCTTCTAGGTGAGTGTGGAGAAAGAAAGGGAAGAGAAGGTCTATCAGTATTTACATAAACTGAGAATGTCAATCAGGAGCGTAAGTGAGTCGGCAGCAGAAATCATACAGGGTTGGTTTGGAGGGGAAGTGGCAACTAAGGTGGGGTTATCCAACTGGGACATGGTTCACGTGAAAGAAGCAATTTTACAAAATGGAGGAGGTTGGCATGGTCTTGGATGGCTTGGAAAGGGTAAATGGCTTGTACAGAGGTCCCAAATAGCTCCAGATGGGAGATGTCTAACTTGTGGGCAACAGTTGGTTTGTGTTGATATTGACAGAGCAGAGACAGAAAGATTTGCAGAGTCAGTTGCTTCTTTGGCTATGGAAAGGGAAGTCCATTCCAATTTTAAGGAATTTCAGGTGAGCAGGTTATCTTTAGTTTTTTCTTTGAATGTGATTTACCACAATTTTTCTATTCAAACGTGACATATATGCTGTGTCTCTCAAGCATATTCTGAGTTTTTCACCTAACTTCTCAAGAATTGTTTAGGACTGGTTGGAAAAGCATTCAGATTATGAGGCTGTAGTGGATGCAGCAAATGTTGGGCTCTTCCAGCAGAACTTTGCTGAGGGTGGATTTAGTATTCCACAGGTTGATATTATCAAGTTTGCCTTCCATTTGTTTTTCCCATTTAATGTTGTTAAAACAGCTTTTTGATTCATGTTCCATCCTGTATTGCAATAGAGCAGCTTGTTGCTGTTGTGAAAGAATTGCATAGCAGGAGCAACAAGTGGCCACTGGTTATATTACATAATAAGCGTGTTCGTGCACTTTTTGAGGATGCTGGCTATAGAGAGTCTCTTGAAGAGTGGATAAATGAAAAAATACTATACGGAACACCCTTTGGATCCAATGATGACTGGTAAAAACTGAACTGTTTGAACTTCTATCTTTCTCCCATCTTCACTAGGGTTGTTTTTAGAATATTCTAATGATCAACGAAAAATTGAATATAGCAATGTTATATCACATTGATTTCCTTCACCTTTTACATTGTTGAGACCTCTTGTAAGAATTTGCAACACTCAATTTTTTTACCTGAGAAGTGAGAAAGTGCCTCATTTCTTGTCCATTTGACTGGTCATATGATTTGAATATTATTTTCCTATAGCATTCTCAGTAAATCTATACTACGTGACATCGTGCAATATGATATAGGTACTGGCTTTATGCTGCAGTGAAACGTAAGTGTTTGCTCGTGACAAATGATGAAATGAGAGATCACATCTTTGAGCTCCTGGGTAGTAGCTTTTTTGCCAGATGGAAAGAAAGACATCAGGTTCAATTGCTTAAAAAACTATTTTTCTTGGTACATTCTTTGTGCTCCTATGCATATAGCATTCTTACCATTCTAAAAGAGTACTGTTTCTATATCTACTTGAGTAGATTATGATTTATGACTGATGACATCTGGTTTGATCAACGGTGGACCTATTGTACTATGGGTGCTTAAGCACCCATTGCTATTTGTGACAAAGACTATTATTTATATACAAAATCTTGTAATTCATTCAAATATATTAACTGGGCACCTCCTATATGTAGCAATTTCCAAACTAAATATGGTTGAGCATCCATGATATAAAATTTCTGGATCCGCCACTGGGTTTGATCATTCTTTTTCACTGGGTTGTACCTCTTTTTCAGTTGGGGTAACCAGACTTTAAGTTTAGGTGAAAATGTCTCCAAATACTAGGTTACTATTTTAGCTGAGAGGTGCTTAGATGCTAGCCAACTCAGCTACGCACATTTTTTAGTTACTGTAGAACTCGAAAGTTTCACTTTTAGTGGCTAAAATAGGAGCAGTTTCAGAACCATTTTATCCCATTACTCAACCAACCTAAACTGGATCAGTTCCTATCTATCTTCACTATCACCTGTTGGATGGATTGAACCAAATTGTCCTGATATAAAGTATGTGAATACGCGGTCCTCGTAAGTTTTATAATGGGCCATTGACCATATGAATGAATGTTGGATAAGGTCTTATGTGTGTCATAAAGAGTTTAAAAATTGTTTCAGGCACTCATTCATTACCTTTTAGGTGAGTCTGTCTCTAGGCTCTCTTTCTTTCATTATTTGTCTCCTCTTCAATTATAATGCTTATAGTTAGTGGTAAATTGTTACATGTTGCTTCAGTCTTGGTATTTTATTAGATAATGTTTCTTAACGATAAACGTGGAAAAAAAAAAATCTTGACAAGTTGATATGTTTTGGTAATTTTGTAGATCAAGTACACTTTGGTTAAAGGGGAGATTAAGCTTCTGATGCCACCCACATATTCTGTTGTCATTCAGGTATACTCTATCTTGCTCTCATTCCCTTTTAAACTGCGCTCTTTCCTTGACAGACGTTTCTTGAGGTCAGATGATAAACTGAGAGAAATATCTATATGCTATAGATATAGGCTTTCACTGCCCATGATCCAGCCAACTCTATTAATGTGATTGATGCTTGATTCAGTGGTTTTAAAGGGTTACGTAGATGAAGCTATACAGCTTCCTTGTCTTTTTATCAAAAGAGAAAAAAAATTGGCGTGTTTCACTGTTTCCTTGTTTCTGATTAGTGAGTTGAAATGATTAAAGTGTCTTTAGCTATTGATATCTCAGCTAAGGCATTAATAGTTCTATCAATTCTTTGGGAGTTTGATCTTTTTCCTTAACTTTTGCATCTTATACCATAGGCAAAATACATCAAATCACACTTAAACTATACTCAAAAAGTCGAGTTCACACTCAAACTATACAGGCGACCTATTACCCCCTGCATAATTAAAAAGTGAATTTATTTACCTTGAAAGCTGATGTGGCACAAAATATTAAAAAAAAAAAAAAAAAAAAAAAAAAAACGCGTTTTGAGTAAAATTATTCTTTTTTTTTTATTGCAAATTTAGATTTTTTTTTAACCCCACCCCACCTGTCCCTTTCTTTCTTCAGTTTCCCCCCACCCCACGCTGCTTTTTCTTCATCACGCCCCCCGGACACAAGCCCCATCTTCCATCGTCTTCTACTTCATTTTTTTCTCATAACACTTCTCTACAACTTAATTTCTTCATCAATCCATTTTTTTCTCATCAAACCCACCATAAATTTCATTACCGGAGAAAACCATTGGGAAGATGACAAGTCCTATTGGAAACCCCGTGAAATCTCTGCATATAACTCATGATTTATTTTTCAAAACCCATCGAAACTCATCGGAGAAGACTCCCATTATTACACTGATTAGCCACCGCCTCGCCGGAAAACTCCCATCCTTTCAAAAGGACTTCAATGGAGGTTAAATGAACATAATCCAGCAGAAACAAAAGAGACTCATTCCTTAGAAGAACAAAATGAGTAAAAACAAAAGAACTCAGAAAGATCAACCTTCTTGGAATTAGACTTTTCCGACCAAATCGCACTTGGAATTTCTTTCAAATCTTACCAAATTAAACAAAAGAACCCAGAAAAGTAAGTACAGAGCAAAATTAAGTCAATTCATTGTAAAATGATTAATGTCGCAAGTGTGGTGAACCAAATGGAAACATTTGTTTCCACTGGAATCTGCTGCTGCACCGAAAATCACAACACCACCACCACCTATTTCAACACCCATCAAACAAAAATATGCAAAAAAAATTGTTGCAAAAACAAGAAATCGAGTTGCTATGTGATTTTCTCGTTGAAATGGAATCGGCACAGATTGTTGGGTATTTGTGGTGGTGGTTTTTGGGGAAGAAGAAGGTGGGTAAAGGTGGCTTCGGTGGTGGCAGATATGGTGTTTCCGGTGGGATAAGAGATGGGGTGGGTGGGGTTCTTTAATGATGAAGAAGATATAATTGTTGGAGGATTTTAGTGGTCAATTAAGAATTAATTAGTGTAAAATATAATTAATAAAAGAAAAATCAATGAATAAAGAAAGGAAAATGAAAAGAATATAAAAATTAGAAGATTTCTGAGGTGGCGCCGACGTGGCGGGCGAGTGTGTAACACGTCCCCATGTGCAATTGGTTATAAATGTACAGGGGTAAATAAATTCACTTTTTAATTGTGCAGGGGGGTATTAGGTCGCCTAATTAGTTTGAGTGTGAAGTCGACTTTTCGGGTATAATTTAGGTGTGATTTGATGTATTTTGCCTGTACCATATTGGATATACAAAAATTTCTGGATGGCATAACTTTCAATTGTATGGATTAGTAAATGAAAAATGATCTATTATGACCTATTGATTAATTCTAGACGTCTGGTTACCTTAATATCAGTTAGATAAGGTATTTAATATATTTTTTCTATCTATATTTTGAGTTTTCATCTGTAGATAGTGAGCTTAGAGATCAGGAGGATCAATGACAGGATGATGGCGATTAAGTTAGTCGTTGGAGGGTTCACCTTGAACATTATTAGTGCCTACGCGCCATAAGTGAGTTTGGACGAGGAGGTAAAAAGGTGCTTTTGAGAGGACTTGAACGAAGTGGTGGTAAGTATACCGCCTACTGAGAAGTTATTTATAAGAGGAGATTTCAATGGGCACATTGGGTCTATTTCGAGGGTTATGACGAGGTGCGTGGAGGATTTGGCTTCGGGGAGCAGAATGGTGGAGAAGTCTCACCGGATTTCGCAAAAGCTTTTGATTGCGTGTAGCCAACTCGAGTTTTCCGAAGGAGGAGCACTTGGTAACCTTTCGTAGCTTGGTGGGCTCGCGACGCAAATAGACTTTTGCTTCTTAGAAAAGATGATAAAGGCCTGCGCTGAAGTTGCTAAGGTCATACGAAGTGAGAATCTTACGACCCGACATAAGGCTTTATTGGTGATGGATTTGGAGATAAGAAGGAAGAAGAAGAAGAGGGTCGTGGATGACCAAGTGAGGATTAGGTGGTGGAGTTTGACTGTCTACAGTGCCCTAGAGATGGGGGAGAAGTTGATGGCTATGGGAGCGTGAGATAGTAGGGGGATGCGAGCGAGTATGTGGGATAGGACGGCCGATTGCATTAGGGGAAGCCGGGAGGTATTGGGGGGTCTCGCGGGGCGGGCGTGGTGGGCAGGGGATTGGTGGTGGAATGGAGAGAGTCCAGGGAAGGTAGAAGCGAAGAAGCGAGGCATATGTGAAGTTGGTAGATAGCAAGGATGATGAAGAGAAGCGGACGAACAGGGAAAAGTATAAGATGGCGAGAAAGAAGGCGAAGTTGGCAGTTTCGGCGGCTAAAACGGCAGCCTTTGAATGCCTTTATGCAGAACTAGAGGACAGAGGTGGGATAAGAAGCTATTTAAGCTCGCCAAGGCGAGAGAGAGGAAGGCACGCGACTTGGATCAAGTGAAGTGCATCGGGACGAGGATGGCCAAGTGTTGGTACGGGGGGGGAAACCCGCGTTAGATAGAGATGACAGTCATACTTTCATGAACTCTTGAACGAAGGAGGGGACAGAGACATTGTGTTGGGAGACTTGAAGCACTCTGATAGGCGTCGCGACTTTGGTTATTGTAGGAGTATAAAGGTTGAGGAGGTGAAGGGAGGCATTCGTAGGATGCGCGGGGAAAAGCGGCCGGACTGGACGAGATTTACGGGAATTTTGGAAGAAAGCGAGCGGGGTAGGCTTGGAGTGTTGTTGGTTTGTTTAATGTCATTTTCAAGGCGGCGAATCTTGGGAAGAATGGAGGTGGACAATGATTCCGTGTACAAGAACAAGGGAGACATTCAAAGCTGCAACGGCAAGCCTATAGAGGTGTCCAGTGCTAAGTCACACTATGAAAGTGTGGGAAAGGGTAGTGGAAATGAGGGTGAGGAGAGGTGTGTATTTCGAGAGAACTAGTTTGGATTCGTGCGGGGCGCTCGACTACGAAGCGGGTTCGTATTGTAAGGAGATTGGTGGAGCGATATAGGGAGCGAAAGAGGGACTTGCGCGTGGTATTCATTGACACAGAAAAGGCCTGCGACAAAGTGCCCCGAAGAGAGGTCTGTGGAGATGCTTGGAGGCTAAAGGTGTGCACATGGTGTACATTAGAGCGATAAAGGACATGTATGAGGGAGCTAAGACTAGGGTAAGAACGGTAGGAGGAGACTCGGAGCACTTTCTTGTTCTGATGGGGTTGCATCAGGGATCAGCTCTTAGCTCGTTTCTATTCGCCTTGGTGATGGATGTATTGACGCGACAAATACAAGGTGAGGTGCCTTGGTGTATGTTGTTCGCGGATGACATAGTCCTGATTGATGAGACTCGCAACGGAGTTAGCGATAGGCGGAGGGGTCGGAGAGACGACGTTGGAGTCTAAAGGATTTAAATTGAGTAGGACCAAGACAGAATACTTGGAGTGCAGGTTCAGTGGCGTACCGTGTGAGGTTGACGAGGAAGTGAGGCTAGGTACCCAGGCCATTCAAAAGAAAGGAAGTTTCAAGTATCTTGGGTCTATTATACAGGGAGATGGGGATATACCGTGTGAGGCTGACGAGGAAGTGAGGCTGGGTACCCAGACCATTCAAAAGAAAGGAAGTTTCGAAGTAGATTATACGGGGAGATGGGGATATCGACGACGATGTTTCCACGTCGTATTGGTGCGAGGTGGATGAAATGGAGGCTCGCGCTCCGAGGCTTGTGTTATAAGAAAGTGCCACCAAAACTTAAAGGCAAGTTCTACAAAAAAAAAAAAAACAGGTGGTTAGACCGACTTTATTGTACGGAGCGGAGTGTTGGTCGGTCGAGATGTCACGTTCGGAAGATGAAAGTCACGGAAATGCGAATGCCGCGGTGGATGTGTGGGCACGCTAGGAGGGATAGAATTAGGAATGAAGATATCCGAGACAAGGTGGGAGTGGCATCGGTGGAGGACAAGATGCGGGGAAGCGAGGCCGAGATGGTTTGGGCATGTGAAGAGAGAGACACGGATGCTCCGGCGAGAGGTGTGAGAGGTTGGGCTATAGACGGTTTCGAAGGGTAAAAAGGAGGCCAAAGAAGTATTGGGGAGAGGTGATTAGACGATATGGCACGAGTTTCGGCCACCCGAGGACATGACCTTAGATAGAAGGTTGTGGAGGACTCGGATTAGGATAGAAGGCTAGATGGCTTATCCTTTCACCATAGTAGTTGCGGCTTTGCTCATTTGTTTATTGCCATTTGATTTCGCATTTGATTGTCGCTTATATTTGTTGGGCCGTTGTACTTTGATTATTTTATTTATGTATAGTAGTTAATGCTCCTTTCTTTTCGGACTGTTCTACCATGACTTTCTCGCTTTTGTTATTCCTTGTTTTCATATTGTTTTCGATATGCTTGGCCCTATCTGACCTTTTGTCTTGTTTTCCTCTCTTTTCCTCTCTTGAGCCGAGGGTCTTTCGGAAACAGCCGCCCTACCTTTCAAGGTGGGGGTTAGGTCTGCGTACACTCTACCCTCCCCAGACCCCACATGGTGGGATTATAATGGGCTTGTTGTTGTATATTTTGAGTTTTCAGTTAATGTAATAATGGCTAGTATTGTTAGTTTTTTATGTTTACATCTCATATTATTATACACCTGTCTCAGGAATCCGAGAATGGGTCGTGGCATGTGCCTCTGGCAGGTGAGGCCGTTGAGGAGTCATCAAGAACATGGCTCTGCATCACCAGACAAGCTTCATGTGAATCCAACAATAAACAACATGCAAGTGTAGAAGCTTCTCAAGTTAGTGAACTTCCACACAGTGATCAAATTGCAGACTCTTGCCGTTCAGATAGTTTTACAAGTCTGAATGGCTTAAATAGATGTTCTGGTTTGGCTGGTAAGAGGAAAGAGAGGTCCCCGTCTCCATCTCACTCCAGTCTACAATCTTGAAAATTTGAAGGTGATACCCTTTCAGAGCTAACTTGTTTATTCTTATTTTTAAATCTAATGAATTGGGGGAGTTTTACTGGTGCGAATATTCCTCAAACATTAAGATTTGCAGTATTGCATAATCCCTTTATTGGATCCAGTTGCTGGTCATACTGTTGTTCTAATTAAACTTATTTGAGATGTCAAAGGTGAAACATTAGCTATATAATTCATTGGCTGAAGAATACATATATTCATCAGGACTCTTCGTTTCCCTTATTACAAATGGATTCTTCAGTTTCTGTAAATTTGTGTTAGCATAACTTATATAAAGGGGAACATAACTTGGAGAAGAATTTCATATATATGTGCTTTCAATCTTGATACACCCCATTACATTGGGTATGTTGTTGTGCTTTAAATCTTGATACACATTCTCCTATTGGAACAATTCGTTAATGTGTCCCTAGAGGATACGACATTTAAAATGGATACATTGAAAATGATAAGCAACAAAGATATTTGGTACATTTTAAAGTGCTTTGACAATTAAACCATCCACGTAGAAATATAAATTATTTTAGTAGGAAATACAAACCTCTTTTCCACTTTATTCACTTAAAGACATATTTTACCACGCCAGGAATGTGAGTATTCGAAAAATAGTCTTCCCAGTTGATGCTCTTGGGATTAAAATTGAACACATCCATTTCAATACCAGCCTCCTTCGCTGCTCTGCGTAATTTTTCTGTGTTCATGTCATCATATCTGTCACCAAATTAACAAGATTATTATAAGCTCTAGATTTTATAACCCCTCCCCTCATGCACACAGGGAGAGATTGATTACAGATATAAAGATGAGTTTGTTTTTTGGTATACTTCGTGTTTTTGCCCTTATTTTAATGAAATTTGTTACTTAAACAAAAAGAGAGATGAGTTTAACTTCTATACACTAACAATGTAATTGAATTAAATCTTATGGAGATGTATTTTACTTACATTCCTTTGAAGAATAAATAGGGCCCGTAAAGATCTATCAACCGCATCACAAACTTGATTTTCCGGTGAAGTTCCAGATATTTGGCTTGAAAGAATTGGCAGAGTACCGTGTTAACTATTTCTAATCCCTGTAGAAGAACACCACTTCATATTAATCACATAGTAAATGAATTATACCCACTTAATATCATTTAGAACAAGAAACATAATTTATTTATTTTTGTTTTGTCATTCATTTAGTCTAGCTCTTTGAAATATACTGTTCAGCAGGGTTTTGGTGTATTGATAAGAGCGCAACATGTAATGTGTATTAGCCGCATGTCATGGTTGGTTCGAACTCTGCTTCAAACAAAAGCCTCGTATTTTAATTGGAGACAGGTAAGGGGTAAGCCAGATATCTGCCGTGCTACAAATAGTACGTGACTGGTCCTCGGATATTTCTCGGTTTTCTTAGCTATAAGTGAGAAAGATTATATCTGTTGTAGGAATTTGTCAAAATGAACAAACCTTCAAAGGAAGCAAGTAATGGAGGGCCATGTATCTGTGAAAGCTATCCATGCTACTCAACACATTAACTTTGCTAACAATGACTGGTTTTCCTTGTTTGTCGATCCATGGATGCTCTTTGAAGTAATGGAATGCACAGTCCTGCATAATTGTGAATTCTATAGGATTTGACACTGACGTTCCAACATGGTATATTATTTGACTTCCCCTTTGGTCCGCATGGGCCACCATGCTTACTATCATAGCGTTCACCACCATATCTGCTGGAATCTGCACATAATTTATATTATTCATGTTAAACATATATTATAAATTAAAGTCGAGCATTATACGTAATATGATATTGAGAAATCGTTATCTTCGCTGAGATTAATATGCATCAGCATATGTATTATTAATTACTTACCACGTCAATAGTTGCTTGAGGGTCGCCTACGAAGCTTGTTAGTTTTCCTTTACCATATCCAACTGCTAAACTGTCAATGGTTCTGCATGCCCCAAATGAAGTAGACTCACTTATGTATATTTCAAAATGAGTAAACACTAAATATTTAAATAAAAAGCTCATGAATCAATATATACATACCTTATACCTTCGACCCAACCAGGGAAAGGGTCTTGGAAAGTACTAGTAACGATAGTAGGACGAAGGATGACAAGAGGCACATCTTCTTTCAAGTCTCCCAATAGCATCTCTGCCAATGCCTTTGTGAATACATAGGGGTTGGGCCACCCATACTTCCTTGCTCTTCATAAATCAAAGGTCATCACAATATATTAGCCAAATGCTCTACTTGTTATTATCATGAATCCTATCTTATTTTTTATCAGAAAAAATTCAAGCTAAATAATTTCTGCTTCACCTGAGGCTAAAGTTGACGTGACATAAAAAAATTATATAACAACGGCTAGAGTGGGAGAATTGAAGTCGAAAAGAGAATTCCTTACTTCTTTCTCTTATTCAAAGTCTTGCATGAGTTCATCTCACACAACTCCTAAGTAATAAAATAAAGAAAAATCTATTTTTTAAAATTATGTTCATTGCGTGTGTATAAGACCGAAAGCATTTGACTTCTACAAAGGATTACCAATTCTTATTTTTTCATAACTAGATCTGGTGTTTACACCAAATCATACTAATTTAATTTAAATGATTAAATTATAAATTAAAGTGAGAATGTGTGTTAATCCCTACTATGATTTAGTGATAAGAGTGATAATATAAAACCTGTGTCATGTATTTATTGATCAATTGATTTACACACTGGGTGCCAGTAAACATGTACCGAAGGAATACCTTTCAAGGCCAAGCTCCTTCATGGCTGCTGTAATAGATTCTTCGGAAGAATCCTCAAATATAAGCTGTTTCAATGTTTCCTCCATTACTTTCTTCTCTGTATCAATATTTAGTCCTGATGTACCATTCAGGGTCTCACCCAAGTTATAGGGTGTTTCCAATATCAACCCTGGCTTTTCCCCAGATACATATGCTAAAGAAATAAATAAATAAAAGTCATATAATTAGTCACCTTCTTGCTTTTTTTCATCATGAAATCAATCATCAAACACTATTAGGAAAAGATGGTTTTCCCACCGACATTTGGTGGGAAATTTGTGCTATAAAACTTGTTTTTTCACCTCATTTCCACCGAACTACCACCTGAAAAACACAGTAGAACAGCTCTACGAAACGCTTATGAAACTTCATACTTTTTTCTTGTGGAAACACTACTATTTATGTTTTTCCCACCGACATTCAGTGAACAATAGCCACTGAACATTTTTCGGTGGGAAAATGGAAATTTTTTAGTAGTGAAACCAGCTAGAGTAATTATTAAGTTCTAGGTTTCAGAATCACACATTTTATTACTTGGTAAAAGAAAAGAGTCATAACTAGAAGATAGACGGACTAAATAAAATGAGGATGAAGGTACTAACCAGTTGACACGTGAAGAAGAACCTTTAATTTACTACACTTTTTGGCAAAGTTGAGTACGTGTATGGCTCCAAGAGTATTGAGCCACAAGGCTGTATCATATCTAAAAGTTGAACATTTGAAGAACAAATATAGCCTGATCACTTCACATGTAATTTACATTGAATGTAACTTGTAAATTTTTTTACGCTGCCATTGTAATTTAATCTGTTGTAAAATGTTATTCACTTTATTTAACTAATTTTATTTCTTACGGAAATTTACTTGTAATTATTCTTATACTCGCTCGGTTTGACTAAGTATAATTAAAAGAACTTTGTAGTACATACCTTTCATCAAAATTAGTAGTTGCAGCTAGGTTAACAACAACTTCTATTTCCTTCCACATTTCTTCCAGCAAATTAGAGTCTTTCACCCCCAAGTTCTCATCACATGTGATATCACCAGGTAAAATTGTGGTCCTTTGTGAGATAAAATTATTCAGATTTGCCCCATGTTTTTCCCTTAGAAGCTTGAACAAGTCCTTTGCCACAGCCTGTTAATTAAAAGAGAAATTAATGTACATGTATGTAGTTGAAATGAATACATTTTCCAGATTATAAGTACTAGAGATAGTACTGCACCGTTTGCTTTTAGTAATGGGAAATCGACATAAATAACCATCCAAAAAAAATAAATAGCTGGTAAATGTATAATAAATAGTATATTAGATAGAGGTTGTAAATATTTTTCGCTAGGCCGCCAACTGTTTTAACTTCCCGTTTAGTAGTTGTACCATGACCTTGTACCAGACGTCGCATATTTCCATCATTTCCGAATTTTCCAAAGGCAAATGAAGTAATAAACTAATAAGGGGTTTGTTTTTTAAAAGGAATTAATTCGTGAAATGGGCCCTCAAGAGAAGAAATTGAGTGAATGATGAGTGGCGTCAGGTGTACTACGGAAACATATTAAATGAATGTCTATCCTGTTAGCTTGTTAGTTGTTACCACCACCAGATTAGTTGAAGATGAAAAAGATTTTAAAAAGGAAATTGAAGAAAGCAAATATGGTATGGCAACCCTGAAATTTAAGGAATAAATCAGGGCATTCTTTCTTATTATAAAAAGATTTTTTAAAATTTAGAGTTTACGTATTGACCGTGCAAAGAATATTCACATAATTTGATCAAGTACAAAATAATTATAGGTGAATCTTTAGGATAAATAGTGGTTGATAACCTAATAAGTAAATTATAAAAGTAATTACTAACCTATTATAATAAAATCATTAATTAAACTAATAATGTAATAAAATGTTATACAGTCGTAATTGTATGTTAAATTTGTTCTTGTTACTGTGTTCACTTTTCAACAATCGTTTGCAACTCAAGATTCTATACCTGCACTTGGCGTTACGCAAGAGTAACTATAATTCGTGTCTCATTTGATTACTTTTGTCTCCCTCCCTCAATAAAAATAATACTAACAGATTTTCCTATGTTTGAGGTTTTCATCTAGCTACGGTCATGATTTCATAATTGTGTGATAAAACTCTTGTGAAAACTTTCAACAATCTGAACTCGTGGTATAGAATTTCATTCTTATTTTTTATTCACTTGATGTTGGGCTCTTATAATGTCCATGGGCAATTCATGTGGAAGGACACGAGTTCACGCGCATCTATACTCTTTTTTTTTCTCAAATTTCAACTAGCATGATTCTTTTCTCGATTAATTTGAATTTTATATATAGTAATCACCAAAAGTACCTAAATATATATGTTTGTGATCAAGCTCAAACATGAAACTCATTTTAATCTGGAAATCAAAGAATTAGGAGTGACAACAAACACTCATCTACATGCTTAAAAGATGATTCAATTATTATAATTAGGTTCACCTCCATAAGGAGGTGAGGAGTTCAAATGTCATACATATTTATTTTATTATTTTTCTTTTCTTTATTAATTGGGGATAGTCATGTCTAGTGTCCTTCTTCCATTTTAATTAAGTATTTATTTTTCTTTATTTGTATTATTCTTTCACAATCCTCAAGTCTGACATATTGAAATTCATATATTTTTTTTTTTTTGAACCGTAAATTTTATATAATTAAATAAAATGTCTATAGTAAAACTAATAGATCAATGATAATTTAAGAAAATTAATTTAGAAACTATAATTTCAAAAGTGTAAGTAGATCAATGATGAAAACTTAAAGGTTGGATTTGTCAAATTTAGATCCTGGATCCACCTCTCTTGATAGTGCACCCATCTTTGAATCTGTCTCTAATTATCTCATTCTCCTTTATACAATATTGGATAATCTTCATCACATGAACAATATTTTTGAGTTGAGTTAAGTGCAATGTCCATTTTCATAACCATCCGGATCGGAACTAAACAAAATTGTGGATGACGAGCATTCTTTTTTTTTTTTTCCATGAAACGTTGAAGAATAAAAGAGATAAAAAGACTTCATTTCAAAGACAGAGAATAGTTAAGTTTTTCGCATTTGACATGGAGTACCTTACTGGAATTCTTCGGTGCAAATTCGAATTAGTTGAGCCCAAAAAAAATACCAGGTGAATTTCATTTATATAAAAAAGAACTTTTTTCACTAGCTACTGATCCGTGTACCTCATTGTTGAAACGCTGCAAGGCTGCATTGTTATCTTGAGCTCTTAAAAGCAGATATAGCTTCTTCGCATTTGGTTGTACTCTAAGTATCTTCTCCACAAAAACTACAACCAAAACAGAACCAAAAAAATAATAATTACACCCCATTAATTAAGAGTCATGAGATACAACACTACTAAAAAATCACTATTTTCCCATTGAAAAATATTTAGTGGCTATTCTTACTGATTTTCGGTGAGAAAAAACTAAATAGTAGTGTTTTCACACGGAAAAATCAGGAAGTTTTCTGGCGTTTTAATGGGAACTTGTTTCCCATCATGTGTTTTTACAGTGAGCTGGTTTGGTAGAAATAAGGTGAAAAAATCATTTTTTTAATACAAATTTTTCACTGAACGTCAGTGGAAAAAAAAATACTATGTTTCCTAGTAGTGAAAAGAAACAGAGGAGAGGTTGAAAAGTACTCTTTGCAAGAAAACCAGTGGCACCAACAACAAGAATGGTTCTGTTCTCAAGAAACTTGAGAACACTTGTTAACTCCATTATAGATCAAACTCCCGAAATATCCAAGAGAAAGACAAGAAATAACTTTTGATGAATAGTAACGGAAATAGAAGTAGTCAGGAGAAACCAAAACAGAACAAATTTAGAAATAGGGTGCATTTATTTTATAGTGGCTAGGGGTCATTGAATACTCATAAATAAATGATACAAGGGGATTGGGTGCACGAAATTAAAGTTGTTGATAATTTCTTTGGTAGATTGACAAAGTAATGCTACGAAAATTATTTTATTGTTTTCTTTGTGACTCTATTTATATCAAGACATGGCCAAATGGAAATTCAACTTTTATGGTTGTCTATTTATATCCTTATTTCCCCTTGGTTCTTCCTATTTTTGCTGTTTGCGGGAGGTCACCGGCCTATATTTTGGTCGGGGAAGGGTTACCTATATTTGGTTTATTACTTGGTCTAACCAACCGTATATTTTACTGAAATAGAATGCTCCAGTACTTTTTAAAATATATTTTAAAGGGAAAAAAGGAACATTTTAGTAGTATCCTTATGTGTTGGAATAACTCGTACTATTAACTAGTCCTATGAATTTAGGGCTCGTTTGGTATGATGGATAGGAAAAAATAGTCCTGGGATAAAAATTAGTACTGCCTTATTTCACGTTTGGTTGAAAAAAACTCGGGATAACTAATCTCAGAATTAGTTATCTCGGGATTAGAGTATTTTTTTATCCCACCTTGAGGGTGGAGTAACCTTAAATTTTTTACTTGAAATTTATTGAACTATTGAAATTATGAGTTCAAAGTTTAATTAATGCTTCCAGAAATTTTAATGATACTTGTCAATCTCATGCTTTTGAAAAGTCAAAAGTGTTTTTTAAAATGTTTATTTTAGAAAGCTAACGAGTTTGATCAAACTTAGTATTTTTAAGTAATAACATCTGAAAAATAGCTTCTGCCCGGAAATACTTTTTGAAAGCTTGGTCATACACAAATTGCTGCACTAATATTAACAAAATTATTTTTTAAAATTGATTAGTCAAACACAAATCAATACATTCTAAAAGTACATGTTCAAAAATACTTATCACAAAAAATATACTCCTTCCGTTCACTTTTACTTGTCCACTATTCTCTTTATAGATTTTCATTTTTACTTGTCAATTTTCACATATCAAGGTAAGATAAAAAAAAAAAAAAATCTGTTTTACCTTTAACATTTATTACTCATTTCAAATCATTTTCCCAACTCCAATACAATTATACACCATTTAATAGGAGTATTGTGGTAAAATGCCTATCTTAATTATTATTTCTTAAATAGCGTAAAAAGTCAAAATGTGACAAGTAAAAATAAACGGAGGAAGTAATTCGTAATAAGCAGATTTTAAAATATTGACCAACAGACTACCATTAAATAAACTAAGCTTCATCCACCTCCGGCCTACTTTTTTTTTTTTTTTTTTTATGGCACTACCACTGTACAATGAATCTGGTTGTCTTAGGTTTGAATAATGCGTTGTGATATATTGCTATTACTGTTTACTAGAAATAATGTCGTCATTTGATAGTAAAATTACATTTGCCGAATAGGATCCACTTCATGTAATTTTCAATGGTCGATTTGACTAATTAATTTTGCTTACAAGGAAATTGAAAATTCCAAAATTAAAGTTTATATATTTGAAATACATGAAATTATATAATTTTATATGTTAAATGTATAGAATTGATAAGAAAATGGACTTGGGTGTACTCAACTCCAAAAACTAGTTTGTGAGGATTATCAAAGATCATGGAAGGAGCCTAACATATTCTGGATATCTGGTGCATGGAAAACATGATACGAAAGCTCAATATCGAGTAAATTAATTAGAACTGAGATAAATCTAGTTCTGTTACCATGAAAAAAAAATTAAAAAAACTTGAGTCTAACTCAACCTCTAAAATTAGCTCAAATAATGAGCAAAGGCTTTTTCAAATCCTTATATAGAGCCTAATATATTTAATCTCATACCACGTGGGAAACTCTACATAATCAGAAAGCAATTGCCAAATGAAGCCAAGTTTTATTAACTCTTTGGATAGGAAAAATATACGTTAAGTCTTAAGTCATAGAGGGTATTATGACATTAGATGGTATTGTAGCTACCAACGTTACAACTTTCTCCCCCGGAAAAAGAAAAAAAAAAGAAAAAAAAAAAGAAGAAGATATTATACATTTTAAAAACTCCAAATAACTTCTGATAAAAATTCTTATCTTTTCTTTCAAGTTTAATTTGCTCGAATGACAATAGTACATTATAAGTTTCTTTGTATACACACACACTGAGACACATGCATGGTCCCACAATTATTGCCCACCTAGCCTACCCTGTGAAAGGTGTAAAATGTGTAATTGTCAAATGGATCGCAATACTTTTTGTTATTAATTGAATTCTTTTTAAGAATTTATTTTTATTTTGTAGTCTTCAGTTTGATTTACACAAGTGGAGTTTCCGTGAAGATACTGAAATAACAAAATCACGTCTGACTTATATTTATTACGTAAATGCAATCGTTTGGTACACGGTATTAGTTGGGATATTCCAGAACTAATTGTGGGATTAATTTTGTATCATGTTTGGTAGAAGGTATAAATTTATTATCGGATAAATTTATACCTTGTATCAAACAAAGTATAAAGTGCATCCCAAACTTAAAGATGAGATATCCCATCTTATCCCATTAATCCTGGGATTATTTTATCTTATCTCCTATATGAGACAAAATTAGTTCCAAAATTATAATTTAGAGATAATTTTGTTTACGTACCAAATGACCTAAGGTTTCTTATATGCTTGTACTGTCAACAGGGTGAGTTGTGGCGCGTATTATTTTTCTGGTCCAATATTTTTCTGTCTTTGATATTTTAGGATACATCCTACGTATACCCACATTTGAAGGAAGAACTTGCCGGCAGAAAAGGAAAGAAAAATGAAAGAGTTTTTTTATGTGGACGGTTGTAGTAAACATTTAGTAAGAACGAAAATCAAAGTAAATAAATTGCCATAACCAAGTAAGATACACTAATAACATGAAAAAAATAATAATAATACCATTATCGTATATAAGTTAAATTCCCCATAATACGAACTTTTTCCTTTTAACAATAATTGATAATTTAGACAGTCTGTTCTTAGCTAATATTATAGGTAGGAGTGTACAAAGCAAACCGACAAACCGCACCAAAACGATAAATCGAGTCAAACCGAGAAAAAAACCTGACTAGTGGTTTGGTTTGATTTGGTTTGAATGTTGAAAAAAAAAAAAACGACCATAATTGGTTTGGTTTGGTTTTAGATAAAAAAAAGTCAAACCGAACTAAACCGACCCGACATTACGTGTATTCGATCTTTAAAATATTTTATACATAAAAATATTCATTTGTAATATAATTTGAAAATATTTCTTAAATTTTTTTCGTAGTTTTTGTTCTTTTATCATATTATTTTAAGCTTGAACTTAGAATTTTAAATGTCAATAAATTTATATCCCATGGATGTTAGTAACTCAAATAAAGTCCAAATCAAAACTAACTCAATACTAATGCTAACAAAAGAAATTTAATTATAACATTAGGAATGACAGTAATGTTGGATATCTATTCTTTAGTTTTGCATAATTGGTTTAGAGCGTAAAAATACATAGCTTCATTTTTTATTTGTCATGTAATTAATATTTATTAGATGTACTTATTTTAGCATAACTTAGTATTTAGATTAAAGTCATTTTCTTTATGGCTTATTAGTTAGCAATACTTATTTTAACTGATTTTATTATCTTTTTTGTTGAATATTTTAATACGATGTCATCACCCATCTCACATGTTGTGTTATTTTCTTAAGAAACACCTTAGTTATATAGTTGTATCTTACTAGGACTAAAAAAATATTTGAAGTAAAAGTCATATGTTTTATATGAAGTTTTTTCCAGAAAAAAACTCGAACAACCCGAAAAAATCGAATAACCTGAAAAAACCCGAAGTTGAAAAATCCGAATTTTATTGGTTTGGTTTGATTTATAAATTTAAAAACCTGACACAATTGGTTTGGTTTGGTATTTAAAAAATTCGAACCAATCCTATCCATGTACACCCCTAATTATAGGACTTAAACCTACACATTATTAAAAAAAAAATTAAGAACAAGATCCAAGAAAAACGATTTTTTTCTTAAATGCTACTTCTCCACGTGTTGATACTTTCTCCGCTCCAATTTAGTTGTCATGTATAAAAATATAGTTATTCTCAAATACTTGTCATTTTACAAACTTAAAAGTTATTCCCTCCATTCATTTTTATTTGTTCACTACATTAAAAATAAATTTTTGCTTTTACTTATCCATTTTAACATATCAAGAGAACGACAAACTTTTTTTTTTCTTGTTTTGCCCTTAACATTAATTAGTCATTTTCAAATCATTTTTCAAGTCTATTAAAACTATATGTACACCAATTAATATGGATATTATGATAAAATATATACTTCATTTATTAATTCTTAAGTGGTGTACAAAATCAAAAGTACACAAATAAAAGTGAACGGAGGGGGTAATTTTTTTTCAACTTTATCCCTAAAACTCTTAGCATTTATTGTTCCAGAATTAAGAGGCACATAGATACAGAATAAAGAAAAGGAATATAGTAGATTAGTCAAATTACTCTTTTTACTCCATCCTGTCCATATTAAAATGATCCTTTTAATTTGGGTCTGGTTTATCGAAAACAACCTCAGTAGAGGTAAGGTCAAATTGGAATAGCAGCTGACTTATAAGGGGAAAAGGCAAAAGAAGCCAACCAATTATGTTATACACTTGCGTCTATGTCTACATCGAAAGAAAAATACAACATTTTAAAGTTTCAAAATTAAATGTATCCATATGTACAATTATAGTCGAAAGTGAGATTACAGGGTGGTGGTTGTACAAGTAGTCAGCATTGAATCCAAATTTAAACTCTATATATTCAATCTTAAAGGTACTTAGCATTAAATTCATTCTATTTTTAAAATTATATGTTGTAATTTTAATAAATCCTTTCGTACAAATTTATGCTCCACGTCCAAAAGTACTGACTTTAGACTAATCTGATACCACAAAACTACATCCCCTCTGGAATAGTAATTAATTTGCGTAGTACAAGTTGGTCAATCTGGTCCAACAGATAAAGGCAAATATCCTTGTAGTACATTAAACCCGTCAACCGGTTCGGTTGAACCGGTTAAAACCGGAACCGGACCGGTAAAAACCGGAACCGGTTAACCGGTTCCGGTTAAGCGTTAATTCTTTACCGGTCCGGTTCCCATTTTTTTGAAACCGGAACCGGACCGGTTAAATTAAAAAAAAAAAAAAATTAAAGAGCGTTGGGGGGCTCATTGAGTAATTGGACCGTTGGCAACCGTCCATTTGCAAAAATGGTCGTTGCCAAACGGTCATTTACTTAATTTTTGCCCCCATCCCCCCAAACTTTTTTTTTTTGTAACACTTTAACCCATCCTCACCCCTATATAAACCCTTCTTCATTTTCATTTTAATTCACACAATTCACTCTTCTCTTTTTCTCTCAAATCTCAATCTCTCAATTATAGTTACTTTGCAATAATTAGTCACTTTATATTTCTCTCAAATAAATATTACAAAGTCTTATTATAGTTTCAATTATTAATTTTGCAATTATAATATTGTTGGTGGAGTTGGTGATTTTGCAACAATCCGAAGTAGCTTTGGTGGATTTGCAATTCTAGCCGCCTTCACTTTGTTGGAAATTAATCCGGCAATTTGGTACCTTCGTTCCAACTCTATCTTTATTTTTCGCAATTTAATTCTAGCAATTTATTTTTCGCAATTTAATTTACGTAATTTAATTTGTTGTGATTTATTTGATTGTGATTTAAATTAATTCTATTTAATAATGTCAAAGAGATTAAGACGTGGTGTGCATAGACATTCATTATCCAGCTTTAGCTTGCAAGTACTAGTGAGCATTCGCGATTGGATTAGATCGGAGCGACGCAACCAAAACTTAGAAGCGAAGGAAGGCGAAGAGGAAGAAATTGAAGATTTGATAGCTAGTGGACCGGACCAAATGGAAGACTTTGAAGATATTTCCATGACCGAATATGATGTGGGGAAATTAACGAAATGGTTCAAAATTGGTGATTTTATTATTCTACTATTTCTATATCAAGCTCATGTATTATTTGCAAGTTAAAAAAAATTACAACTTGCAAATAAATGTTATCCAAGAATGAATAAAATATATGGTCCATTGAGCTTTCTTCTATTTACTTGTGTTCATATTTTTACTTTTATAAAGTTAGGAATATACCTAAAACATACTAAGAATATACTTAAATTAAAAACTAGAAAGTTATATACTTGAAAAATAACTAAAATATACTAAGAATATACTTATAATATATAGTATATATATAAGTATATTCTTAGCATATTTTAGTTATTTTAGTTATATATATATATATATATATGTATATATATATATATATATATAAGTTATAAGTATATATAGTATATAACTTAAACATATTTATATATATTAAGTTATATAACCTAAGTATACTGATATATATATAAGTATATTCTTACTATATTTTAGGTATATATATATATATATATGTATACGTATATACGAATTTATAAACTTAGAAAAAAATTAAGCTATAAATAACATAAGTTATAATATATAAGTTATAAGTATATATAGTATACTTAAAGTATGTATATATATATATATATATATAAGTTATAAGTATATATATAAGTTATAAGTATATATAGTATATAACTTAAACATATATATATATATATAAGTTATATAACCTAGGTATATTGATATATATACGTATATTCTTACTATATTTTAGGTATATATGGTATATAGTGTTAACTTAAGCATATAACTTAATATATATATGTATACACGTATATTACGTATTCATTATGATCTTGTTAAATTAGTCGTAAATATTTAAACTTTACTTATAAACTTGTATAACATATGTAAATATACCTACAATATACTAATAAATACTATAATATATATATATATATATATATATATATATATATATATATATATATATATATATATATATATATATATAATACAAAAACAAAAAAAAAAAAAAGGTTTTGGAGCATTTTAACCGGACCGGTTCCGGTTTGAGGTTTCAAACCCGATGCAAACCGGAAACGGTTAAACGGTTCCGGTTTTTAACCGAAACCGGCTGTTCCCTAACCGTTCTTAGTCCGGTTCCGGTTAAACCGGTTAACGGGCTTAAGTACATGTGATTTTATTTATATATACATACCCCACGTACAGTAAGATTACATATGCCAATACTACTTTTCTATCTTTCTTTATATCAAATAGACTAATTAAACGAGATAGGCCGTTGTGTATAGGTTGGTTATAAGTAGAGATCGAATTTAATTCTCTTTGACACTTTGAGAGGGATTGTCGTGCCATAGGAAAAACTCAATTTGGATTGCATTGTGGACGATTTGATTGCTTTTTTTCTGAATAAAGGAAACTCTGAAGTGTCTGGGTGGATCATGTCTCACACAAAAATGGGGTCGTAATAGTAATATAATGCAAAGAATAATTCCACGGCTTCAAATATTCAACTTTTTGCTAAAAACTCCTACTACATTTCTTTTGGGGACCAGAAAAATGGAGGTAATTGTTGACAAGTATAAGTTGTCTTAATCTAATAACTGCATACAATGACAGACTAGTCTGAGAATCAGTCATGTGCACATTGTTGTCGAAGTCATGTGCACATTGTTGTCGAAGGAAGATAAAAAAGAAAAAAGAAAAGAAAATTCATTGTTGTCAAGGTAAATCAATATCAATATATATATAATAAAGCTGGGAATGGACACGGTGACATGGCACCTCTCATTGATCAGGAATGACATTTATCTTTTTTGTTTTTTTTTTCTCGTAATTTTTCTGTTGAACTTATTCTGAAAAATATAAAAATGGCAAAATAATTAGTTAATTAATGAGGAGGATGTTTTTAAAATGACAGCTGACAAGACTTTAATCCTCTAGGTCTCTTAATTCTAACGGATTAAATGCCTATTTCCCCTAATTAAGCTGATAATTATAGTTTGCTGAACCTAATAAAGCATAAAAAACCATTTGCCTTCCTTAATTAGTAGAGAAGAAGCCTATAATATATTCATTAAATAAATAAAGGCTTAAATGCCCATTTCCCCTAATTAAGTAGGGAAAAGGATATATATAGCCGGTCGGCCATAAATAATCCCACCCTCTAGCCCAATTTTTCCCAAACTCAAAATGTAGCAATTAAACTAAGGGTGAATTACATATATATATACATATTAAGGAGAAATATTAACGAAATGTGACGATAGTTTTATATTTACAAAACATAACATTACAAACCCTATAACAAACATACTTTTTTTTTTCAAAAAAAAAAATATTTTTATATTTTTTATTTTTTCGCTCAAAAATTTATGTATGAAAGTTGTATGAAATGTGTATATCTCGCTCAAGGCTTAAAAAGTTCACATAAAATTTAGTGTATGAAAACGGCGTGAAAATTGTATGAAATGTGTATATCTCGTTCAAGGCTTAAAAACTCACCTCAAAATTGTATGTATGAAAACGATATGAAATTTGTATACTCGCTCCGAGGCTTAAATTTCGCTCACATTTTCGTGTATAAAGTTCATGTTAGATTTCTCTAAAATTAATACAACAACAACAACAACATTGTATACAACTTTGATACAACATTCAAGACTTAAAATAATCGCTTAAATTTTTGTATATGAAATGTGTATATCTTGCTCAAGGTTTAAAAGATGCGCTCAAATTTTGTGTATGAAAAACGTATGAAATGTGTATATCTCGATCAAGGCTTAAATATTACGCTCAAAATTTTATGTATGAGAATAGTATGAAATGTGTATATCTCGCTCAAGATTTACAATTTCATTCACATTTTGTGTATGAAAAACTATATTCAAAATTTCGCTTACACATAACATTTCATACACAAAAATTTGAGGTAATTTCTTAAGCCTTTGAGCTAAAAAAAAAAAATTACAAAAAAATATAAAATTGTTTTTTAAAAAGTTTAAAATAAGTTTTTAAATTTTTTAGAAAAAATTATTTTATTAAAAAAATATTTTAAAAAATTATTTTCTGAAAATAAAATAAAAATCGAAAAATATATGAAAATCCGTCATGTTTCGTAAAATATCGTTATATTTTGTAAATAAGGAAAACTATCGTCACGTTTCACAAATATTTCTCCTTAACTTGTATATATACGTATTTTTCCCTTAAACTAATCCCATCCATTAGCCAAAACTTAAATAAGACAATTTTTAAATAAAAACCCAAATACAAAAATGTTTGAGGCGATTTTTATATATAATATGTGCCATTTGTGTATAAAATATGTATCGGTACCTATCTGTAATGTATAGAAACTGTATAAAATATGAATCACTAAGGTATGTATCATTTTTATATATAATATGTATCATTTGTGTATATAATGTGTATCAACACGGTGCAACTACCCTGTGAAGAATAGAAAATTGTATCATTTTTGTATATAATATGTATCATTTTTGTATAGAAAGCGTATATATAATTCCAGCATGTGTATATAAACTGTATCAGTCATGTATAAAAAATGTACCATACGTATAAAAAATGTATTATAGAAACCGTATCATTGTGGTATATAATATGTATCACTATTGTATATGTTAAAAATAAATATCATATCATTATTGTATAATATGTGTATAATAAATGTATGATTAATTTCAGCATATGTATATAAAATGTAAAATTCTTGTATGTAAAGTGTATATATAATTCCAACATATGTACATATGCTGTACCAGCCCTTTAGTGACGACGTTTTTGTGGCGATTTAGTCGCCACAAAAAGTTCTTTTTTTTTTTTTTTTTTAAAGCACCTGGGTTGTTGGTAGGGCTGGCATAAATACTGAAAATCGAAAAACCGGACCGAACCGAACTTCAAGAAACCGAAACCGAACCGAACTAGTTTGGTTCGGTGTTTGGTGTTCACCTTCAAAAAATCAAACCGAAATAGCCGAACCGAACTTTGATGAAACCGAACTGAAGAACCGAAATTTAAACTGAAATTTATACATTACCCAAAAAAATTAAAATAGTCCAGACCCATTAAGTTTAAGCCCAAAAAAAATCCAATTGTAATAAGCTCTCTTTTGCTTTTGTATCCCTACTTTTCCACTTCAGTTGAGAAAATCAAATATCTTTAACAAAGAAAGGTGACTATGATGTGTCTTTAGGATTAATGTATGTCCTTTATGTGTTTTCTTAATTATTCTTACAGTATATATATAACACCTAGTAATCATATATTATGGTTATGGTTTTTTGTTCTTGTGTATCCTGTTTGTTTGATTTTGATTTTAATTTGTTAGTTTTATGTTTTGGTGCTTTTGAGAATATGAATTAGTGTAAATGAAATCGCTTCTAATATCATATCAAAAAAACCGTATTGAAAAAATCGAAACCGAACCGAACCAAACTTCAAAAAACCGAAACCGAACTCGTTTATTTCGATGTTCGGTGTCCACCTTCAAAAAATCGAAACCGAAATAGCCAAACCGAATCGAAGAACCGAACGCCCACCCCTAGCTGTTGGGTCGGCCAGCCTTGGCATTATTTTGGGCCGACCGGCCATTTTTTAGCATTAATTTAGGCCGAACGGACACCTAGTGGAATTAAGCCCAAACAGTGGTTAAATGTGGGATTAGTTTAGCTGAGTGGACACACAGTGTCCTTTTCCCAATTAAGTATTGACAGCCGTTTCTTTTACCCAATAAAGCATGAATAACCGTTTGCTTAATTTCCTTAATTAATAAAGAAGAAGAATTCTTGTGTTATATAATTTGGAGAGAAGAAGATAGCAAGTTGCAACAACTTTTCACTGTCAATTTCTTCATCCAATCTACTTTTTGCATATGATAAGAGTAATTTTATTTTATTTTTGTTCTCCCAGCAATTTGGGGGAGTGATATTCTTTTTTTTTTTTCCCTATTGAGATTGTTCAGTTTTACTATGTC
Source organism: Lycium ferocissimum (assembly GCF_029784015.1). Lineage (NCBI taxonomy): Eukaryota > Viridiplantae > Streptophyta > Magnoliopsida > Solanales > Solanaceae > Lycium > Lycium ferocissimum. The sequence continues at coordinate 37,532,264 of NC_081345.1, read as the reverse complement.
ACTGTTTAATTTGTAATACTGGTTTGATTTGTTTAATTAAGGTCCTTTTATTGATTTTCTTTTGTTATTGTGAATTTTACATTCTTTTTTTTCTTTCCCTGCACCATCAAATATTTAGGACATGAAAAGATCTGATGGTTTTGAGATGAGTATTGAAAATTATTGAAATTATGTTCAATTAAATATGTTTCAATTTCTTCTGTCCTTTATCGGAATATAGATATATATAAGTGTATAATGAACGATGCTGCTGCATGTGCATAAATGACAAAATCGAAGGAGTTTGTGGTGGGATTCTTTGGATGCACTGATACGATAGTGGTGTTATATTCAACGACGACATGAGGCAAAGAATACCAAATTAAGCTCACTTCTTGAATTTATTTTGGAGCTTTTCTACTTGTTTTTTTATTTTATCTGTGAGTACAAGTATGCTAGCATGTACTCATCAGTCTAGTAATAAGTAATTAGTCATTAGTATGTCCCAGTAATTAACATTTGCATACTTGAGATGGAGAAGGAAATCATAAAATCTAACAGATGTTTGAATGACTCTTCGAATTCTAACTCTTTTAAATATCAATAGATTAACATTATATATTTTGAAAATACTATATCTAAGGCTTAACAAGAGCGTTTTAGTTTTATATTAGGCCTCGTTTGTTTTCACTAAGATTAAGCCGTCTGAATCTGAATGCACATCTGAATGATTAAGATGTTATCTCTGGATCTGAACACCGAATGGTTAAGACTGTTTGTTTTTCAACATCTGAATATCCATAATATATTTATTTAAATATTATAAATATAAACTTCAAATAAAAAGCACCTAAATATTAGAAAATAAATACAAATTTAATAAAATAAAAATACTACTTGATAAAAACTGAAACATTTATGTTCGCTAGTAATGACGGAGATGCTTTGTACTGATGGTGGGTGGGGTAGGTGAGTGGTGGTGGGTGGTGGTGGTGCCGTGGTTCTGGGTAGGGTGGGGGTGAGTGGTGGTGAGGGGGGTGGTTGGGGATAAAGTAGGTGGGATTGTGGTGGTGGGTAGGTGGGGGTTAGGGTGGTGTTGGTAGTGAGTAGGGTAGGGGGTAGGGTTGGGGGTTGGTATAGGGGGTGGGGTAGTAGAGGATTGGGGTGGGTGGTGGGAGTGGGGGTGGTTGGGGTAAGGTAGATGGGGCTGGGTGGTGGTGATAGGTGGGTTGTGGGGATGGGGGTGGATGGGTAGTGGTGGGAGTGGGGGTGGTGAGGGTAAGGTAGATGGGGCTGGGTGGTGGTGATAGGTGGGTTGTGGGGATGGGGTGGGTGGGTAGTGGTGGGGGTGGTGATGGGTTGGGGTGGTGTTGGTGGTGGTGGTGAGTGGGGCGTAGGGTTAGGGGTAGGGTTGGGGTGGGTGGTGAAGGGGTGGGGTTAGTAGAGGGTTGGGGTGGGTGGTGAAGGGGTAGGGGAGGTTTGACGTGGGTGGTGGGGTTATTCATACAAAGTGCCTCTTAATGATATTAAGACTTAATGAATAAGACCTATTCAGACCAAATAAGTGCTTAGATCTTAATGTAAAACAAATGCACTTAATGACTTAAGGTCTGTACCATTCAGATTCAGACATCCATTAAGTGCAAACAAATGAGGCCTAAACATATTTAATTAGACAGCATGAGAGTGTCAAGCACGGACAAGAGTGTTTGTGGCTATCGATATGTGCCTAAGTCAATAATAGGGAGAAATTTAGAGTAAAGAAAATTGTTATATCAAAAACATTAACTAGCGATTGTTACGCTGTTTTCTGGGATTTTAAGACAAATTGGGAGCAAAGAGGGGAATTGAATTAAATATTAAAGTGGTCGGTAGAGAGTGAAATTGAAGGACAATACACAGATGAAACTAAATAGTATAAGAAGATAAACATGAAGAAAGAAAAGAAAGAGGAAAGAGGGGAAGAGAAAAACAACATAAGGAAAATGGTGGCAGGATTAGCAATTGATTCCATCACTGAAAAGTGGCCTAAATTGGTCCGAAATATCCTTCAAATATTGAACAAACATATACCCTTTTAGTCCAATTCTACCATATTTTTATTGGCTATTTTGGTAAACAGAAAAAATATTATAATTGAAAATAGAGTTTGAAACAAATACTACTTCTCTGAATCTAATTAATTGAAGAGTCTTTACTATCACGTTCAAAAAAGGATATATCAAGTACCCTTATTTGCCTAGGAGTAATTGAACATATAAAGTATGCTTTGTCCGTAACTAAACTAAAAGATTTAACTTAGAAAACAGGTTATTATTGAATGATATTTTAATAGGCTTAGGTATTTTTTATTAATTCATATGTTTGGTTAATAAAGAATAAGAGTTCATAAAATTAAAGAAAAATATTTGTTTTAAGACAACGACTATTGTATAAGTTGAATAAAATTTTAGTTTTGAAGATCTTATCCAATAATAGAATCCTACTAAATTAGGCTACATTCATATTTGATAAAATATTTGTTGCCATTAATATTTATAGATAATAATTAATTTTTTATTTTGTATTCAAGTATCTTGCTCAATACTCCCTCCGTTTCATAATACGTGGGTTTTTTAAGCTTATGCACACCTGTTAAGAAAGTGTTCATTCCTAAAAATTAAGAGTATTTTTTACTAACTTACTCCTAATTAAAATGCCTAGAAAAAAAACACTACTTAATGATTCTTGATTATGTAAATAAGGGTAATTTTGAAAGAATAAGATCAATTTCTTTTTGAAATCCTAAAGCACCACTTATTTTGAAACAAAATGAAAAGCCTAAAACACCATTTATTCAGAAACGGAGGGAGTATAAAATTATACAATTTACAGGCACTTCAATCATAGACAACAAAATGAATTTCTTTTTCGCTTTTGTATTCAACTATCTTGCTCAATATAAAATAATACAATTTACAGGCTCTTCATTCATAGGCAACATGCGAGTAAATTTCAAAATTCTAAATATTTTATAATCCTAAATTTTACAACGTTTAGAGGCATTGCACATAGGTCAACAACGTTGAAATATTGATTCGATAATATTGATCGATTTTTATGCTCTCCAAAATTATGTTATTGTATTGGATAAAACTGGAATACTTGATCTTTATTTTTAGAATATATATAAGCTGGAAATTTATTATTTTAAGTACTAGTTTTATAATATTTGACGCAAGATATATTCGTGCAAAGTTCGAACAATAGAGACTAGTTAAAGTAAAAAACATCAATCTTGCGCAAAAAGATAAGACCAAATATAACACATTATAAAAATAAGAAGAATTTTTTTTCCTGAAAAGTACTTTTTGTTATTTCCATTTTAAGAATCAAGGGAGTGATGGAAATAACCACCTACACATACTATAAAATAATTAATGAATTATTGATTTAATTTATTTACTATCTCATTGTGCACATTAATGAATTAGGAACATTAGCTTGTGTCATGGTGCTTGAAGACTAGAAATGACTATTGAATGTCGTGTTTTAAGAGCTCTCTCAAAATCGGTTAGAATTTGCTTTTCAATAGGAATCTTTTGTACGTCAATATGTGTGCGTGCAGATATAATAAGATATACTGAAATATTATAAAAATATATAATTAAAAGTTAAGTTGAATTTTATTGTACTCGAAATTACGTTAAATATTTTTAGAACTAAAACTTTTGCTGGATATTTTGGAGCAAATGCTTCAAGAATATCCTGCCAACACATCTTTATTTCGAGAAGGGAAGTATATATTTCTTTTAATGTATTGAGAAGGGACTAAGCAAGTAGTCATGTTCCTTTTTTTATTCCTTTTCCCCTTATTTTTATAGAAACTGTTTTTGATATGTACATAAATGAAAACTTTTATCTCTTATATGTCAACATATTCATAAAAAAGATTATTTTGCTTATCTATTGATGTCTTTTAAAATTGCACAAAGCGGGGTTAAATTTACTAATTTAATAGTATTTGGCTATTATGAAAAGTACGTAAATTCAATGGCGCGGATAAGCTATCCAGTCGAGAAATAAATTCAGAAGAAGATTGATGTTATGTGCAGAGTGGACATTTAGAACATTTATTAGGCATTAGGTAATCAGTTGCCCAAATAATTCCGCGGGTTGACAGTTGCCCAAATAAAGCAGCAAATGTATTAAATGTGAACCTACCTTAGACCTCATTACCATTGTTAGTTCACAACTTGGCTAATGGATTTCTTTCCCATATTCACATTATTGAGGCGGATTTAAAATTTGAAATTTATAAGTTCTAAATATTAAATTTATATTTGTATATATTAAATAAAATTTTCAAGATTCACATTTTCCTGAGATCGTTTGCTTATTTAAAACAAAGAAAAATTTAAGACAAATATACATTTTGAACCAAAGCTACATTCGCACATGCACATTATTGGATCTTCACCAAAATGAAAGGTACCTGTTACCTTGCTGATGTCGACTGTCAATTATTTTATCTTTATTGTATCATAGTAGGACTTTTCGTAGCATCGAGTTTCAATTCAACGTCTAAATCACAGAGGAATTAGGGATTTTTCACTTATCAACTTGTAAGATTTTTTTTTAGCTCAAGTGACAAAAGTCAAGGGATTTGTGAACCTAATTAAGCCACATATTCGAGCCCAATTGTCATGCAGACTAAGCCTAGTATTTAAGTATAGAAGAATACTGATCCATTATCCCGAGTTTCAAAGGCTAAAGTTAATCTTAAAGAATGGCCCCAGCAAATTTCTCCGTCAAAAAAATTTAAGAAGGGATAAAGTTGACTTTGAGAAAGAAAAAAGGCGCCCTAGCTCGAATTTTCGATATTCATTTTAATTTCTCATCAAAGGAATGGCATGGTTTTCCATTCTGCAACTAAACCAAAAAGAAAGGATGAGAAAGCCCTAGAGGTAGGGGATAATGGCAGAGAGACCCTTTTGTAAGGGACGTCACTGTCATAACACACCACCTTATAAACAAAAGGAGTTTCTTATATATTTGTGTGTAAATTATATTTAATGTTCTTTATATATGATAGAGCAACACCACTTGAAAGTACAAAGCATATACACAATTAGGTACAATATTTAAAGTCTTAGAAATCGGATAGTCCTAATCTCCAGCTCATTGTAATTATGACTAGAAATCGTTGATGTAAAATTTTCTTTGCGCGAAGAGGGGATTGACTTGCGATATACACCGTCAAGAAACTAAAACAAGTATTTTTGAAAACCCTTTAAGATTGTATAAATATACAGTATCACGAGATATTGATTGTTGTCCTCCACCATCAACAAGTATAAACAAGAAGCATTTGGTCATGTAAAATTCTGTGGGGGGTTTGTTCTTGTTCATTATCTTTAATAAACAGAGTATTCTTTGAACGAAGTGTGCCCTGGACACAAAATCTTATAGAGACTGAAGCCTCTCATTTTTCTAATTACTTAGTATGATATAATGTATTGGCTTGAAGTCATTTTAGAAAATGATTTCTTTCTTCTCAAAGTAATCGTTACAGAGCACAGCCGTTTGATGGTGACCTCTTTCCTTCGGTAAGTCGACAACACACTAATTCAATGTCACATTTACTTCGTAGTACTTGATGATAAAGAGTTTTATAACCACACATTGAAGGTGTGACCAAAATGAATGTTTTCATTGCATTATTTTCACACAAACACTAGGTTTTTTTCTTAGACGTACATGTATCAATATATTTTAGGATCAACATATGCAAAAGGTCTTTGCTGCTTCTCTCACTTTCTTCGTTGTTCATCTTTTCTCTTTTGACTTGTCTTTTATACCTAAGCCTTTGCATACACAAGAGAGGGAAGATTTTCCTAAGATCACCTCTGATAAATCATACAAAAAACGCACAGGTAAATGCAGGTTGCACTCACTAGTTCAACATTTTGCATATGGAAAGCTTACCCTGAGATCACCTTTGATAAATCAATCATACGAAAAGCAGTATCCTTTAACTTCTAAGTTATGATAAGTAGTTGACTTTAATCATAAAAAACGTAGGTTCAGATTTTGCAAAATAATTATGAACATAGCGATGAGGAAATCACATAAACTTTGGTACTTGCAGTTGCTTAATTAATTGCAATAAGATTTGCAGAAGCTCCACATTGGTAACTACATAAAATGTAAAACTGACACCCCAGAAGGAAAGGGTAAACAACGTCAACTTTCCAATTTTTTAAAATGGCCTTTGAACAGATTAGTGTGTTTTTAAGGCAAAACACAAATAAAATACAAATCATGGCAAATGTACGAAAGACACGATCAATGTTATCAGTTTCTTCACCCTTCTTCTCCAAACTCCTTTGTGAATCTTTCATGCACCTCAAGGTCCGATTTACTTACTGTTGGTCGTTGACGGGCAAGCACCTTATCAAAGTCTGTTTTTGAAATGGGAGGGGGGATGATCTGCAAGGCCATTAATCAGCAAGCAGCTAATTAGGGTCAATTTTAAAAGAGCAAGATTACTACAACAAATAATCAAAGCTCCACACTCAGATATCTTATCTTTTCATTTAAACACCAATAACTATTTTACAACATAATGAAACCTTGATATGTAGGTAGATCAGCGGAAGCACTCTTTCTAATCACATTAAGTTAAAATTACTACACAGCTCATGCATCTTCCAAAAGTAATTGATGAAAAACAATTTAGATTGATTGTCCAACAGGAATTCTGAGTGAAGCAAAAAGATTAACGAACTCAGGAAATTTTATTTACACCACTGATCTACCGAATTTATCTGAATGTACCTTGGATGCAAGTCCTTTAGTAGCAAGATCCTGCATAGTTGTCTGCACAGCACCCGGTTGTTTTGGACCGCACGGCATCCATGTATCATCTAATGTGTGGGTGAAGAACATAGCATCTTGTGTTTTGCGTACAGGTTCGAAGAGCACATCCTTGACCTGTTCGAGAAGAGAGAGTGCAGTTATATTAGAGGAAGAACCCAGAGGAATAACTCCACTTATATGGTTGAGGGAGTTCGGGATGTGGTGGTGGGAAGGATTTGTTTGCAATGAACAAATTGTTAAGTTACATGTTAGGCACAAGTCAATATAACCAATTAGACTTACACAGACAGAAACATCTGAACCAGAAAAACCTTCTGTTTTACGGCCCAAGTCTTCAAAGTCGCTCTCACTTAAGTTATGGGGGGTGTCCCCTAAATGAACCTGCAAAGTTTAAAAGGCCAAAAGAGAATAAATAGGCCTAGCTCCTATAAAACTAGAATCAGATTACATTGCTTAAATTTACTCATCAACAAAAATAACAAATGGACTCACTTTGAACATGTGTTGTCGTGCCTTTGCATCTGGTAGAGGAATGTAGATGCGCTTATCAAATCTTCGCCGTATAGCCTGCAGAGGACAATTTCTGTAAGCAAAAGACCATTACAATCTGCTGTATTATACCATGGCTCATTCTTTACCTGATCTAGGGCATAAGGTGTATTTGTTGCCGCAAGAACAAGAACCTTATCATCATTGTGTCCAACACCCTGAAATTACAAACTAGATAAGTCAAAGGTATTTATTTAACAAAACCGACCTTCCTTTCCTGTTTCTTACTGGTTGCAGATCAGGCAATCACTACGCTCCCACTGTGTAACAAGTACCTGCATCTGCACAAGCAGTTCTGTTTTAATACGTCTAGAAGCTTCACTCTCATTTCCTTCTCCTCGCTGTCCACACAAGGAATCAATTTCATCAACAAATATAATGGATGGGGCACTTTCGCGAGCCATTTGGAATAGGTTCGAAACTAGCTTTTCACTTTCACCCATCCACTTGGAAACAAGGTCCGATGATGAGACACTGCATAAAAACAGCAGTTGGCACTTGCCAACTTTACAGCCTAAGTTCTTGAAACACAAAAATCAAAAATGGCTTGACAAAAACAGAAATGCAACTGAATTCATGCAAGTTCCTCATCTATATAGGCATTTCATCAAGATATTCACACAAGTCTATGAAGGGAAGAAAAAGTACAGATGAAAAATCCATTAGCATTGGATACTGCCGACATTTAAGCGACTACACATGTCTAAAATTATTCAGGAAATTCATTGGATCTATATAAGAACCAGCAAATATTGGGACGAAAATTCAGTGAACATCTTTTTTTTTTTTTTTTTTTTTTTTAATGAAATGTTAAACATCTTATCTCTACTTTTTTTTTTTTTTTTTTGAAATTGGAGAACATCTTATCTCTACTTTTTTCATAATCGTGGTTTTAGGACTCAGTGTTGCATGTCGGATCCTTCAAAATACACTACTTTTGAAGGATCCGACACGCACCCGATGACATTTTAGGAGAGTCCGAGTAACATAGCCACCAGCACAAGTACCGGGTAACTCTTTCCACCGAGGCTTGGACAAAGGGGAAGAAATCACCTAGTGTTTTTTCCTCCGCTGGGAATTGAACCTGAGACCTCATATGATTATCAACCCACCACATTGACCACACCCTTGGGTGCAAATCAAAAGTATTTCAATAATAGCACACACCAAGATGGTGCACTGTCATATCTCAAGTTATCCAACTGCCTACATAAGTATCTCAGGTCCAGGTCCAGATTATTTACAGCCCACCTTCACACCCCCACCCCCCCCCCCCCCCCCCCCCAAACCCCCGCATCTTCTAAAAACTCCTATTCTTAGCTTTTTTAAACTTTTTTGGGCCTGCGAAGGAGATTCATGTTCCTCGCTTGTTCTTAAATCTGACCTTATGACAGATGAATATGATGTTAGCAACTTGAAGAATAACTATAACCTGTGCATTTTTCCAGACTCAAAGTCACATAAGAAAAGCAATGTCTGTATAATTTAGCTGAACTGGTCAGCAAAATGGAGAGTAAATAATAGGAATAATTGCACACCAGAGGACAAAATACCTGAAAAAAGTGGAATCTGCTTCAGTAGCAACAGCTTTGGCCAAGTATGATTTTCCTGTCCCAGGAGGACCATATAAAAGAAATGCTCTCCATGGTCTCCTCTTGCCTATAAGAAAGGGAAGAAAACTCTTAGATGATGATGAACGAAAGCGCTCAATAAAATAGTAAAGTTAGGTGATGATGGAAAATTTTGCGCAGCTATTTAACATATTCTAATCTACTATAAGGAAAAAAAAAAAAAAAAAAAAGGGCAAAAACATGTTATTGACTTTTTATGCCTACTTTTTTTGGTATGCTGAGAGGCTTTTGAGGGAACAGTAACATAAATCTGAGAGATATTACAAACTGAAAATTTCGCATGAGCTTTACCAGCAGTTACTACATGTATAAACATCCTGTAAAGGTTTCCATGCCCAAAGAACAGTCAGAATGTTCCCTAAAGCTTCATACATTTCCTTCCTAAAGACACTTTTTTTTTTTTTTTTTTTTAAAACTGGTAATACTGTATTCGTCAGCATTAAGGACATGCTGGAGACCTCCAAAAAATGTCCCAACAAAGCTTGACTGACAACTTTTACAAAGTTATATCAAAGCTTCTAAAAGAAAGGCCCAAAGAACGTTAATCTACGTAACACAATCATTTAAGTCACTAACGGATCGAAAATTCAACTAACAGATTGACCGACAACTTTTACAAAGTTATATCAAAGCTTCTAAAAGAGAGGCTAAAGCAGGTAATAGAAAAATTGGTAATAACTCTCAAATTAATAAAAAGGAGACAAATAATGGATGCATTTCTTATAGCTAATGATTGCTTGGATACCAGAAGAAAGGAAAAACTTTTGGGCTTATCTATAAGTTGGCCATTAAGAGAGCATATGATCAAATCAAATAGAGCTTCTAGAGTACTAGCTTAAAGGCAGTGTAAGCGTGCGAAAGAGACGTCCATGGGCTTGAAGCAGAAAGGAAGCACATGTCCCTTAGAAGTTCAGGTGTACAACTTACAGATGATTGAAAAATACCAAACATATATGAATATAGTTCTATTCCTATTATCTTGCTGCTATTACTGCTTATTATTACTGTTCATTATTCCTGATGTTTTTTCATCTCTCCTAGATCCAGGAATCTATCGGAAACAGCCTCTCTACCCGTCAAAAGGTAGGGGTAAGGTCTGCGTACACTCTACCCTCCTAGACCTCACATTTGGATCACCTTGCGCGTTATTGTTTGAAGCGCACACTTCTTAAGCGTGTGGCTCCATCCATGAAGCGATAGCACCATGATTCGCATGACTTCATCACTTTACGATGACTTTCAATAAACGTTATAAAACTCCTCGAAGGAGATGGTCTTTCACAGGAAGAGGCTAATAAGGCATTGTGCGAGCACTATGCTACTCTATCTTGATCCTGATAAATGAATTCCTTCGCTGCTCAAATAGGATAAGGCAAAGAGATCTCATGTCTCCTTTTCTCTTCACTCTGATCATAATGATCAGTATTGCAGGTAAAAAAGGATGGATTAAGGGGTATCTGGCATCAAACAGTATGCAAGAGAATATGGACGTCTCACACCTGCTATATCCAGTGACACGTTATGTGATACAAATATGGAATAATTTAGACAGTTCAAACTGATTTTGGTTTGAACTTGTTTCTAGTTTGCATATAAACTGGATGAAAGCATGATTGACCGAGTTAATGAGGTACCAAATTTTCAGGGTTTGACTTGTGTTCCGAGCTGCAGGACTAGATCCTTACTCACTACTTACTTAGTTCTTCCTTTGGGAGCCAAACACAGAATCAGATGGCACGTGGTCCTTGAAAGATGTGAAAAAGATTAGCTGGTTGGAGGAAACATCAATTATCTCTTAGAGGTAGACTAGTCCCAATTATCTACTAGGGACTAGTCCCGATTATCCCTTCTCAAAAAAAAAAAAAAAAAAAAAAAATGACTAGTCCCAATTATCAGTGTGTTGGAACCTTCACCAACATATATCATGTCTTTGTTGCCAATTCCAATGAAGGTAAGTAAAAGATTGAATAAACTGGATATTGTTACCTATTTCAGAAAAACATAAAGATTGAATAAACTGAATAGAAGATTTCTATGACAATGCATTAATTGAATAAACTGAATAGAAGATTTCTATGACAATGCATTAAACGAAAGTAGACATCCACTAGGTAAATAGAGTCAAACAGAGAAGGAAGGAAAGCCGGAAATCAAGAATTTGAGGCTCATCATAGCATGTCGATGAAATGGCTATCGACAGAAATGGTGTACAAATTGGCGGAATGAACGAGCACTGTTCAATCTTGTGGAGTAATAGTTCATAGCAAGTAAAGCGCCTCATATCAGTTTGCCACCGCTCTACTGGAAAGTCAGAATTCCTACCGCGATTCCTTGCACGCCAATTCCCCAACTCCTGAATAGGTGCTTTGGACTTAATGTATAAACCTACAGATATACTGAGGAGTAAGAGAACTTGGATAGCTTGTCTCGCTTTGAGATGCAAAGAGAAAGATCTCTTTTTTATGACACTACTTATCGATCCGATCCGAAAAAGTGGCTGACCAGGGCCTTATTGATAAACAGCAGAAATGGTTCATGAGCCCTAACACTTTTAAGCCCACAACTACATAGACTAGATTATTCAACATGCAGCATACCAAGTTTGAACCTAGTGGTCTCAAAAGGAAATTCCTTACCCTTCAGAGACTACATTTTTTACTCTACATATGCGGGCAAGTAGTATCTATGACGGTTCACCCACCCTGGTTACGAAACTCTTTTCTCCCACTTAAAAAGAATCACTAACGTGGCCTAGTTTTGTGGAAAGAATTGGTTCTGTTGCTGCAAAAAGATCTCATTTTCATATGACAATTGGATTGAGTACTGTCCTCTTAAATATGCATTTCCAAATAAATTTCTCTTGTCGCAGCACACAGAGGCAAAACTACCAATGTAAATCTAGCAATGCATAAACATTTTCAAGAAAATTTCAAATCTTGGAGCTGGAAGGATAGCTAGTTTTCTCAGTTTTTTGGATAGTCTTAAAGACTATCCGATTGGACAGATAAATTATGCTGGAATTACAGAGCAAGGGGATAGTGATAAAAGGAGCTTGCCTAAATCTTGGCCTCTGCAGCTTTTGAGAACAAAAGTGCGATATGAGGTGGCTTGCTTCTCTTGGTTAGTGATAAAAGAAGCTTGCCTAACTCAACAAATACACTAGAGAAGAGTATTTCGACCATGCATCGGATGTATGTTTTGTCAGAAGGAAAGTGAAAGTATAAACCACTTGTTCCTACATCGCTACGTATCCTCAGTATGGCAACTATTTTTTAATATGGTGTACTACGGTGGTTAACGAAAAAATCTACTCATTACCTACTAAGTTCCTGGGTATAGGGAAGGCCAGAATAACACGCCCAGGAAATACGGAACACAATTCCAGCACGTACTTAGTGGACTATATGGATAAAGGAGCCTGGAATTTTTTGAAGATAGAGCTAACTCAATCTTGAAGATCAAACTTAACTGTATACTTATGTTTCCTTTTGGTGGAGATAACAATACGTAAATGAGACGAAAAGACACCTCAGAGTCTCTACAAGGAAAATGGAACTATAACTTGTCTTTGCTTTGGCTTTTGATGTAAATATTACAGCACTCACTTGATACTGATCATCTTAATTGAATTTTACTTATCCAAGCAAAAAACCCATACATCTACTTAGCTCCATATATGTGAACCCATCATAGCGGTAGGTCGATAACTAGCATAAGAATATCATAATATGAAAATCCTCTAGACATTAAATCCCAAAACGAGCTGGGCATATATATAATATTCACACAGCTAAGCCCAACTAGTTGGGATTGAGGTATAGTTAATTGATCATTGATCCTTAAACTTAAAGCTACTTAAGAATCAATTTTTAAAAAATAAAAATACAATCACCAATACCAATCTTTTAAGCCAACCCTAGTCAGCAAGCTGAAAAACTTTCTCCTTTCTCTAATAATAAGTAATAAGGTAGCTCCAACCTATACAAGAGGGTCTTCAAACTGCCGCTTACTAAGCTCTGTTTATATCCCGGACAAGCAACGAAGCTACTTAGAATCAATTTTAAAAACAATACAATCATCAACAACAATCATTGTTTCACTATAAATCATAGTACTCACTTAATACCGATCATCTTAATGGAATTTATTTTACTTATCCAAGAAAAAAACCCCTACATCTACTTAGCTCCATCTATGCGAAATGGCATAGCGGTAGGTTGATAACTAGCATATGAAAAATCCTCTAGACATTAAATCCAGAAACGAGCTGGGCACATATAAAACATCCACACAGTTTAAGCCAAACTAGCTTGCGAGTGAAGTAAAGTTAATTGATCATTGATTGTTGAACTTAAAGCTACTTAACAACAACATACCCAGTGTAATCCTACAAGCGGGGTCTGTGGAGGGTAGGATGTACGCAGACCTTACCCCTACCTTTGCAGACCTTACCCCTACCTTTGCGGCGTAGAGAGGAGCTACTTAATAGTCAATTTCAAAAAACAATACAATCACCAATACCAATCATTTCTACACTATAAATCATAACAACCATACAAATATACTCATTAACTCACCCGTAAAGAACTGAGGAAACTTGACAGGCAAAATAACAGCTTCCTGCAAAGCTTGTTTAGCACTTTCCAAACCAGCAACATCATTCCATTTAATATTGGGCTTTTCCCTAACAATAGCCGAATTAAGGCCAGCCCTTAACTTAGACTGTTCAGGATCTTCCCCATCTTCACCATCTTTGGGCTTGGTCTTCGTTTTGGGCCGGGTTGCCACAGCAGCATCACCTCCATTTTGACCCGGCCCAGTTCCACCTTCATCCAATACAGCCCGGATCTCTTCAGCCCGGCGTAAATACTCGGTGAATTTCTGAGTAATCGCTTCCTTAATCTTAGGGTTTTTTTCGTACTTCAAATGAGTTTTGAAATACTCTAAAGCGTTCATGTAAAGAGGAAATGCTTTAGCATAGTTACCAGCGTTGTCTTCTTGTACAGCTTGACGTACATATTCGATTGCTTGTTCTTTGAAATTGCTATACATCTTTCGATCATGTACAAAATAATTCAATTTACAGACCCAATTCGAAGAGAAAGAGAAAGCGGGTCAGCAGTAGAATCCGAAATTAGAAAAACTAGTGGGTATTTGTTGAATGGTCCTAATTGAATTGATTGAAGTTTGTATGCATCTTTTTGTAGATTTGGGGGGGTGAACTTGTGTAAAGTTTTGAGGGCGGATTTGGATGTTAATAGAGATGGGATTGAAGGAGTCAATTATGAGTTTTGAATATTGAATTTGGGAAAGGTTAGTGAAGGTAAATAATAAGCGCGTGATGAACGTAGGGCTGCGTTTCAGCGAAATAACGTTGTTTTTTTATTGCGAGAAAGCGCCTGTGCTTTTCCAAGTACACAGTTGACACCCCCTTTGTAATCTAGAATAGTGTAATTAAACCCCATTTTGAAGTGAGAGTTTCCAATTCAAGTAATGAAAAATATTTGCCGTATAAAAAAGGGTGAATGTGGCCCTAAGTTCAACTATAGGGCCGTTGGTTTATTCTAATTTAGATTATAGTTATTTTCCCAATTGGGAGTATGTGTGAGCTAAAGTTCCATTATTTGAGAATCGCTGGACCCTCTGAAGCTGTCAATAAACATCTTCTTACAGGTAGCACAAATACTTTGTACTAATAGAAATAGATTTTAGATGAAATTTTTTTCTTTCCATGTTTAGTTCTTTATTAGATGAAATTTTTTTCTTTCCATGTTTAGTTCTTTAACTTGAAAATAAGACAACGAGGCAATGAGTATCCAAAATCATTTTGTACGAATACAAGCATATCCTCTTTTCTGCTTGCTTAATTCATCAAAAAGAAAAGGAAAAGTATGTTGGTGTGCAAATAAATACCACATTGGTAGCTGAAAAAAATAAATTATTTATAGATACTCTTAATGGTGTGAGGTCTTTTGGAGAAAACCGTGCGGACTAAGCCCAAGGGATAATATCATACCATGTTAAAAGTATCTTTGAGCCGTTTAGCCCAAAAAAGTAAATTATGGGTTCCTCCTACATGTTTTTTCAATTATTAGTGAATAATAAATAATAAAATATGTCTTAAGTCTTACACAAGTTAAAATGAACTATATTAATCTTCATTGCTTCATTTAAGCTCAATTCATATCATTATCATTTTTCCTATTATCGATGATTAATACAAAAGTAAGCACATTAGTAGCCTGTTTGGCCAAGCTTTTTTCTCCAAAAGTACTTTTTTTTCTTCAAAAAATGCTTATTTTAAAAAACGTGAGGTGTTTGGCCAAGCTTTTGGGAGAAAATAAGTACTTTTGGGAGTAGCAGAAGTAGTTTTTCAAAAGCTAAAAAAAGTAGCTTTTCCTCATAAACATTTTTTTAAAAGTATTTTTCAGAAAAATACACTTAAAAACACTTTTTAAAAGCTTAGTCAAACGCTAATTGCTGCTCAAAAGTGCTTTTTAAATTAATTGGTCAAACATAAACGAGATAATAGTCAAAATACTCCCCAACGTTTGATCAAAATGCTAACTACACACCGAACCTTTGCTTTGGCCCTATTACCCCCTTGGACAATTTTTTCAATATTAAAATGCCCCTTTTTTGCTTGATGTGGCGGTCCAATATGACAACCCCAAATTATTTACATGTGTGCTTGTCACACCGCCACGTGTGCCACATCTTTAATTTCCCCTCATTTTTTATTAATTTCCTTCCTCCATCCATTTACTCTTCTTCAAAAAAAAAAAAAAAAAAATCTCAATTTTCCACACTCCATTTTCGGTATGAGGATCCAAAACTCATACCCAATTCTCCTTCATCTTCATCAACATCATCATCATCATCATCTTCATAATAAAAAAAAAAATCACACCAACTTCCTCAAATTTGATCCAAAAAAACCCAAATGTGAAAACAATTAAGAATTTAAAGAAACCCACTTGTGTTCTTCATAGTTTTCTCAAATTCCTAACAATGGAGTTTAATTTTCTCCCAAATCAACTCAAAAATTAGTGCTTAGCTTAAACAACTCCAACCAAGCAACAAGTAGCAACTCCAAACAAGTAACTCACAATCGATTTTCTTTAACAAGATTAGATTTTCAACTTTTTTTTTTTTTCCAGATTTTCGGTTTTTTTTTTCAGATTTTTTTTTTTTTTTGAATTTGATTTGGGAAAAAAATTCAAATGTGAAAGGAAGCTTCCTAACACCAAGTAGAACAAATTTCATCCATTAATTTGATCAAACAATCAAGAATTTAAAACCCACTTAGTGTTCTTCATATTTCTCCAAGCTCCTAAATCAAAGAATTAGTGCTTAAACAACTCCAACCAAGCAACAAGTAGCAACTCCAAACAAGCAACTTTCAATCTTTCTTTAACAAGATTAGATTTTCAACCTTTTTTTTTTTTTTTTTCAGTTTTTTTTTTTCGGGATAATACTCAAAATACCCCAACGTTCCCAACTACACACCTAATCTTTGCGGTCTGTTACCCCCACGAACAAATTTTTGTAGCAAAATGGCCCTTTTTTGCTTCGATGTGGCGAGATACACCGCCTTGATGGCGTTTCCGACTCGTTTTGAGCCTTGTTAAGCGCTATGATGCCAAGTAGATAAAATTTGAACTCCTCCATTTTTAAATCTTCATCTTCACCCTATTTAATATCCATCCCCATTTTTTGTTGTCAAAATAATATCCATTATAAACGAAAATCTCAATTGAAGAAAATCCACATATGATTCCGAACAACTTGTTAAAGAACAACTTTCCACCATAAACGAAAATCAAGAAAAAAAATGAAAAATCAAGAAAGAAAAAGGAAAAATGGAAAAAAAAAATAAGGATGAAAAATCTAATCTTGTTAAAGAAAATCGATTAGAAGTTGCTTGTTTGGAGTTGCTACTTGTTGCTTGGTTGGAGTTGTTTAAGCACTAATTTTTCGAGTTGATTTGGGGAGAAAATTAAACTCCATCGCTAAGAATTTGGAGAAAGCTATGAAGAACACCAAATGGGTTTCTCTAAATTCTTGATTGTTTAATCAAATTAATGGATGAACTTTGTTATATTGGTGTTAGTTTCACATTTTTTGTTTTTGGATTAGATTTGAAAGTTGGTGTGATTTTTTTTCAACTCCTAATGAAGATGATGATGATGATGATGATAATGTTGATGAAGATGAAGGAGAATTGGGTATGGGTTTTCGGATCCTTAATAAAAATGGAGTATGGAAAAAATTGAGAGATTTTTTTTTTGAAGAAGAAGAAGAGTAGATGGATGGAGGAAGGAGGGAAATTAATAAAAAATGGGACAAAATTAAACACGTGGCACGTGGGCGCGCGTGTGGACAACCGCCATTTAATATTTGGGGGTTGGCGAAACATAACATTTGATGCGAAAAATTTGTTCGGGGGGTAATAGGACCCCCGCAAATGTTAGGTGTGTAGTTGGGATTTTGGTCAAACGTTGGGGGGTATTTTGAGTATTATCTCTTTTTTTTTCTTCAGATTTTTTTTTTTTTTTTTTTTTTTTTGAATTTGATTTGGGAAAACAGTGATTATAAGAATAATCCCTATCCTAGCTCTAAATTTATAATGGGTATTATTTTGACCAAAAAAATGGAGATGGGTGTTAAATAGGGTGAAGAAGAAGATGAAGTAGCCTAAAAATGGAGGGAATTTAAATTTATCTATGTGGCATCTATGTGGCATCCCAGGTTGGCATTTTAAAACACATCGTAAAAAGGCTATAACGCACCACCGAGGTGTAGTCACGCTCTTGTCCACATTTTTAATACTGAAAAAAATTATCCAGGGGGTAATAGGTCCAACGCAAAGGTTCGGTGTGTAGTTGGCATTTTGGTCAAACGTTGGGGGGTATTTTGACTATTATCTCAACATAAACTGCTTCTCATAAAAAGTCATTTTTTAAAATACACTTTTTTAATTTTTTTTTTTTTTTTGAAATAACCTGATTTTAAAAGCTTGGCCATATAGGTTATAGATCTCCACATTTTAAAACATAAGTTACTATTGTCATCAAATGAAATGTATTTCAAATGTTAACCATGTCGAATCTTCTTACTACAGTATCAAAAGATAGGGGGTCCATTTGACACATTTGGATATGATGATAACCATCTAGATTTTCCTTGCTATTTTCAAAAGTTAGGTGGTCCAGACTTTATATTAAAGAGTTTAGGGGGTCTATCTACTACATCTAATAATTCTTCACAAAATATTTTAAAAAAAAAAAAATAGGGAAGGCAATGGTTTTACATAGTTGTCCTCGCAGCGTCTCTACAAAGTTGGTTGGCGGCAGAAAAAGAGCAGTGAGAAATGGGGAAGAATGGGAAGAAGAAAAGCCACCAACAAATCCGTAGAGATAGAGCTTACTATCTTGAACATGAAGAGCAACAATACCCACCTATTGAGTCCCCTCAAGAACAAGAAGATGAAAAAGAGAGTGAAGATGATCTAATTTCTTCAATTTCAACCAGTGATATCCCTTCTAAGTTTTCTCTATACCAACAATCTGTGCAGGCAAGAACACCCATTTTCCGCATTCTTTTCTTTTTTCTTGTTTAGTGTCTAATTGGACAAAATGAAGTAACTTGGTTAGTATCTTTTTGTTGTTGCAGTCTCCAAAAGGGGACATAAGCTATCTGCAGAAATTCTTCTTGATGTACGTAGGTGGGAGGGTGCCCCTCCATTTCCAGGAAGATTTCTGCGGCACTGCTCTTTTGAGGTATACTTTGAACTACCTTATGCACTAGGAAATTATTGGGATTTTTAGCTTATTTGCTCTTTATGTCCAAGTTTCTTTATCATCAATTTGTACATTGCTTCAATTTACAAGGAACTGCAACTTTTGAGTTAATTATTGCTGAAAGATAAGTGCATATTACCTGCTAATATCTCCAAACTGCAATAACATAAATCAAGCCATTCTCTTATGCAATTCTTGGAATTGCTTAATTTGGTTTAGCGCTTTAAATTGGTTTTTCCACCACTGCAAATTAGCTCCTCAATTAGTGGTCATCCTTTTAAAATCCTTATTGGACTTGATTACTTTTAAAGTTTGAGCAATTATGATGTAAGTGCCAGGGAGAGCATGGCAATTATAATTAGTTCTTCTCCACGGCTGTCTGTTCTATAATAGTATTAGTTTTACTTTTAGCGTGGCAATTTCCAGTAACATGATACTGTCGCCTTGTTGCAAACTGAGTTAAACTTCACCTATCAAAAAACACATGTCACCGGAAAATTGGATTTGAAACTTTTGGTACTAATGATGTTGATAGTCTACATTTATTTCTACTATAAATTGTAATTTATTCAAATTGATTGATGCCTTTCTTTCTGGTAATAAGTAGTTTTGCAACTGTTAATTCCTTCAAACTTGTAGTTAGTTAAGCTTACTCCTCAAAATTATATATCAGTTTGTCTCCATGTTGAACTAATGATAGTTTTATACTTATTAGCCATACTTGTCACACTTGCTGGTTGAGGCTTAGCCTCCGGTCTCTTGCACTCGACTTTCCATCAAGACTAAAGTGTAGTTTAGTGGGATCAACCTCTAGAAATTAATGCATAGTCTCAACCTCATTCCTTTGCAAGTTTGTAAGCTAATTCAATTGTTTCCCTCTTCTTCTTTTTCTTTTTTTGTATCACCACTTATCTGATGCTGATGCCGATAGATAACTGCATTGTTTCACCAATTCAAAAAAATAAAAATTAACGCACCCAAGGGCGTGGCCTAGTGGTCATGGAATTGGGTCGAGAATCATGAGGTCTCATCTTCAATCTATCCAAGTCATGGTGAATAGAGTTACCTGGTTCTTGTGCTGGTCCAAAGACAAGTAGCCTGTGGAATTAATTGAGGTGCGCAAGTTGCCCGGCACAACGGTTATAAAAAAATAACATTAAAAAAGATCCATATTTACAACTCATTTCCTATGCAACTTCATAAGCTAACTCAACTGTTGTTTTGTAACATCACCTATACTGATGCATTTTGTCAGTACGGAATGGCTCCATGGTGATGCTAGGCGCACTGCTATTGGATTAGATTTGGATGTTGAGGCACTTGATTGGTGCATAGAGAACAATGTGAACAAAGTTGGTGGTGATGTCTCTTCCAGAATATTTCTGTTTCATGGTAATGTGTTGCAACCGCTTGAGGCCAAATTGGTTAATGCCGCTACTCAAAATCTCATGCAAAACATAACACTAGGAGATAGTGAAAATGATTTTGCTGATCACAAAGTGATGAAGGATTTTCAATTTCCTGCAAGAGATATAGTTTGTGCTTTTAACTACAGTTGCTGTTGCCTTCATACTCGCCAAGAACTAGTTTCATACTTCAAACATGCCTTAAGTGCTCTGAACAAGAAGGGTGGAATATTTGTGATGGATCTATATGGAGGCACATCAGCGGAGCATGAGCTGAGGATGCAGAGAAAATTCCCTAACTTCACAGTATGTCTATCCAAACTAAGATGATCTTTGTCTTCTATCATTGGATTACACGTACTAGAATCTGGATTTTCACTTTTGTATCATATTCTTTGTTATTCAATTTCAGCATATAAAAATTTTCTTGTCACTTCGTTTTCAGGACAATTCGGAACAGTGCTATAATGAAAAAAAAAAATCGATGTGGACATGTCAATTCTGGGGATGCCGATACACGTTTATGCATTTTTCGTCATTAAAATTTTGGGCTGTACCTGCTTATGATCCATTTCTTTCACCGTTTATTGCATTAAAACTCCATTTATTCAAATGACACAGCTTAGTCAACTCGCTAGCAGAGCCAACAATTCCAAAAAGGAAAAGCCCCTTCATGAGTCAACTCCTCTACTGCTAGCACCAACCCTTCCCCCCAACTATGCAACCCTGCAGCTCCTTCTCTGTTGCCTTACATAGCCATGCAAAACTTATTTCTGTGATACTAATAGACCAATGATTATAAAACACGTAAAACCTTACCTGTACAGGAAATTTAGTATCATAATCTTTACAAAGAAAAAGAAATTGATAATCTTTGTTGGCTGTCATTTATTTAAGGTAGAGACCATAGATTAAATAAACGAGTTATGTCTTAGTTACTTTGTGTTGTATCCCATCTAACAAAAAGTTTATGCTACTTGAAAGGAGAGATAATATAAAAAACTTTAATGTCCCCATAATGTGAAATAACTCTTTAGTCATGACAGACAAGAAAAAGATAATGTGAGGTATGATCTAATCAAAGAAACATTAGGGGTCTTGTTAGAGGGATCATTATGTGGTTGAGAAAATAGCACACACCTTAGAGCATGGCTCAAGATGGAGAATTTAGCATAGAGAGGTTATAGTGGCACTTACTAAGGGATCGTATGTCATTGATTGAGTATTCAGCTTGAGCATTTTCTCTTTTTCCCTTTTGGGTTATCCAGTAAGTGCCATCTGAAGGCCCGGAGAGATGTTGAATTCCGTTTGATTTGATTAAGCTGTTTTTGCTATTAGCTGAAGTGGCTTATTAGAAAATCGAGGTCAACTGACTGGGTGGATTAGATAAAACTGAACCAAAAAGGCCCAAAACTTGGACAAAAATGCAAGAACCCATGTTGATACAGATTGACTCATAATCATCTAAACATGTTCCTATGCTTTGTATCTTAGTGATATAACTATTATTATCTCTGTCATCTTATGATACAGCTCAATTCCCCAGGTACACATCCTACCTTAATTAATGGCACAGTGGTTGTGTGTTCCTATTTACATATAAATGATCTAAACTGCTTACTGCTTGTTGACAACTGGCCTAGTATATCAATTGCAACTAATCATGTAATGGGGACAGGAGGGACTAATGTTAATGTGGTGTGCTAGGGGTTAGTTCCTCTGGTTAATTGCTTCAGTTAGAAAAAACCATGCACGCCCAGAAGGAAAAGCTTTGTAGCGAATTACTGGCTTTAGGTTTCCTTATGGATACATTTTATATATATGATGTATCTGTATGAATGGGATCTTTCTCAAAAAATTCAGGTGGTAAGCCATAACCAGGCCTGAGGGTCGGACATCCTATGTAATAACTCTTTTATTTGTAAGAACTGTTACTTCCAAACAACTCGTGTAAGAAATGTTACTTCCAAACAACTCGTGTTTCACATAAGAAAAAGTAAGAACTTGGAACATTGTCTTTCCTCGAGGCATTCACTAAGTGATTTGATAATTGTGCCGTCTATTTCACAGTATGTTTGGGAGCAAGCTGAATTCGACATCATTAGGCGGAAAACGAGGATCAGCCTCCATTTTAATCTGCACAAACCCCAAAGAAAAATTCGCCATGCATTTTCCTATAGCTGGAGACTGTAAGTAACTTCCTCTTCCATAATAGAAAAAAGAAAAAAAGTCACTATGAAATGCGACTTTCTATTATGGCACTATTAATTTTTCTATTTCTGTTTGTCTAATACCATGAGATGTTTTTCTTGTATAGGTGGTCATTGCCTGAGATCAAAGACTGCTTGGAAGAAGCTGGATTTCAGTCAGTCCACTTCTGGATCCGACATATGCCTGACAGTGAAGAAATTAGAAGCACATATGGGCTTGCTGCAGGACGAGACATAAAATATGAAGAGGTTACAAGTTTTCAACAACAAGATTCATGGAACGCATACATTGTAGGTGTTGCATAGTTGCTACATCTGCCTTGCTTTCATGAAAGTGGGCTTAGGTAAGAAGTTATTTTTCATTAGAGTGATAAGCAGGTTGACACAGAAGTACTTGTGATGTATTTTAAATTTCTTTTGTTCTTTGGATACATTATTTCGATGCTCAAAATATCTTGTACCCTCATCTATAGGTTCTCTTACTATGAATTATTTCAGTTAAACCCTTGCGATTCCTGAATATAGTGTTTCAGTTCTTGATTGAGAAGTAGGCTCATAATCTTCTTAGAACTATAAAAGACTTCCATTTGACTCAGATAATTAGATAATGAGGTCCCACCAATCAACATCATTGGGGGAGCATGACTGTACCTTTCTCATTAAAAGAAAACCATAGAGGAGCAAGTGCATGATTTTTTTAATGTAACTAGAGGCTTACTTTGAGATAAAGGAATAATGTGAGTGGGTAGGAGGTTCCCATATTCATACCATATATAGCTTGTTGAGTAACTTGATTCCAGAATGATGAACTACACTTTAACTGCTATTCCTGACTAAATGAGCTAGGTGAAACTAAAAAATTGGAAAGTTTGGTTTTGATTCTCAGATGACTTTAGGGTGTGTTTTCAGTATGGAGGAGTGTTTTCAATTTTTTCATACTCGGTTGGTCAAAATGTTTTGGAAAACAAGTTTTTTTAAAAATGAGGAAAATAACTTCCCTAATGGAATAAAAATAAGTTTTATGAGTGACATTATAAATTCATTGTCTCCTCCCTACTCACCCAACACTACCAGCTCCCACCTATCGACCATCCCACCCCTTTCCACCTCGAACCCCCCTACCCACCCCGTCCCATCTATATAGTGTTTTGTTAGATCACATAGAAATGTTCTTGGGATATTATTTTTTTGCTTACTTACCGAAATACTAGAAAATAACTATGAAATCAACTTATCTTTCATGAAAACATTTTCCTTTAGTACGGAACGTTACTATTACATTGTAATATAGTGTAATTGATGAATGGATCTCTCCCCTCCGACAAATCAACAGCATCTATAGGAGATACACGGACAGTAGAGTCGATTTGATCATGCAGACCAAAAGGCTGAAATTTATTTAAGGCGAACTTACTATGTCAATCTGCATACAGGATTTATATGTGAACTTCTGAGAAACTAACATGTAGATCAATGATTTTAATGATACAAAAAGTAGTTTATGACTTTACTAACAACATGTAAAGTTCAGTGACCAGAATATGAAATTCAACCCTTCAAATGTTCTTCAGGTTTTATGGTTGTCATATTATCAGTGCATATTATAGCAAGTTAAAATTTAACCGTGCAGGAGTTCAGATAGGTACATCTAAGGAGAGGTACTGATTGTCTAAGACATCAACTAGTCGTACGGGACGTTAAAAAAACATGCTCTTT
This sequence comes from Lycium ferocissimum, assembly GCF_029784015.1. Lineage (NCBI taxonomy): Eukaryota > Viridiplantae > Streptophyta > Magnoliopsida > Solanales > Solanaceae > Lycium > Lycium ferocissimum. The sequence goes on along the minus strand of NC_081345.1, from coordinate 37,508,109 downwards.
GTTCATTTTGATATGTAGAAAATTCTAACTTCCAGTATATTTACATTTAATTTTAAAATAAGTAATTTAGTCCTGTTTGACTCCAAATTCTGAAAAATGTCAAACAAATTGGACGAGACAAGTACTATCATTAATATTGAATACCTAAGGCTGTGGCAATAATGCCAGCGTCTTTTCTCAAATATTTGTGTTGATTCTTCAATGATAAATAATGATGGTTTCAACCTGGATAAATTTTGACTGCATCATTGCAGAATTTGCAGTAATCATCCATTTTTATCCCTTTGGCGTGCAGTTGACTGAAAAATGTATTTATGCATGATAAGGATGGGTAAAAGTGAAAACGATCTAAAATTATCATTAGATTACTGCTGCTTCCACCCCCCCCCCCCCCCCTCCCCTCCCCCTTCCCCCCCGTTAAAAAGAAAGAAAACAAACCAAGAGCGTGCTTGATAAAAGTTAAAATGAAGACAGAAATTCCTTTAATTTAAAAATCAAAGATCCAACAAAAAAAAGCGGCAATACAAAAGTGTGTAAACTCTAAAAACGAGTCAAAGTGGGCTTCGGAGAGATGGCTGAGTGGTTGATAGCCCCGGTCTTGAAAACCGGGAAAAAAAAAAACTCAAAAGAACAGTACTTTTTGCTGAAGCTCAAAATTTCAAAATTTCAAAATTTTAAACAAACGTTTATGGTTAACTATTAACGTCAACTTGACTATATATTACAGTAAAATTTTGTGGTAGAGTGGTACGTACTTTTTCATAATCAGATATCTTGGGTTCAAGCCTTAAGAATGATTTCGCCTTTGATAGAAAATGTTTTACTTCTCAAAGTGGGATTTCCGACGATATCCGAATTACTCGAGGCTCATAGCGTAGACGAATCTAGAATTTTGAATTTATAGATTCTGAATTCTAGAAAAAATCGTACTGAATTTTGGATGAATTATTTATATATATCTAAATGAAATTTATCTATATTCGATGAATTTTTTAATACAAATACACTTAATCTCGCTAAAATTATATCAAACAGAGAAATCGCATGTTGACTTTTTGGGTGTCAAAGGGTGTTTACATAAAGTAAAATTTTCCTTCGTAATAATGAAGGGAGACCATAATTAATAAGTGGACCTCGGGAGTATAAAAATTGATCCCTATTCATAAGTGGATTAAAGAATGGCTAAAATTAGCTTAAAAGCTATTCCCTTGATGGACTCAAGTCAAAAATCATAAATTAGAAATTTTAGCCTATAATTTTTGATTTATTTTTATTATTTTGGTTTAAAAATAAGTGTTTAAAAATATCTTTTTTATTTTACTCAAATACTAAAAAAGTACTTAAATGCTATTTTGACTTAAAAACACCTAAAATAAGACAATCCAAACAGACTCTTACTTATTTGGCAACTTACTAGTTTGTACTTTATAAGTAGCTCTAATCTTGTTATTGGCAAATTTAGGGCGAGTTTTGCTGTTTCAACTAAATCTATACTTTCAGCTGGAATTATATAGGTATATGTATTAAAAAAATTGAAGTACCTATAATAAGATTGCATTTATTCTGGACTCATAAACTCTAAACTACGAATTCATCAAATCTTATTCAGATTGTAGCTCTATTCCGAGGCGGATCCAACAATGTCCTTGGCAGGTTTACGAAACCAGTAATTTTTTCTCAAATCCAATATATGTATTATACTATTTATTAAATATCTATAAATATTAGATTGTGAACTCAATTGTTATCTTAATTAATTTAAAGTCATTATAAAAAATCATAAATTTTAAATCCCGAACTCTCTCTGATTTTTTCACAACATTCTCCTTTGCAGATAAATTTCAGTACAGTAATCGACATTATACCAAAAAATGCACTAAACAAGCTAAGCTAAATCTTGTCTTTTCTTTTGACACCCCATCCCAACAAAAAGGTTGTCACCAATAACCGCAAGCACATGCTCCCTGGATCTAGCATCTGGAGTTCAATGATCCACTTTTTTTTCTTAAGGTTGAATTTCTCATTTTTCTTTCTTTTTTTAAATCATGAATCAATATTCAGTGATTAGCGATCCGAATAATTCAGACAAACGGAATAGAGGGTCTACTAAATCATCAACGAGCATTTTCTATCAAGAATTTTTCTATGTTGATAAATTGAAATCAAAATATTTAACTAAGGGTAAATCTTTTTTATTTATCTAATCATGTTAATCGGTGGTAACTAGCGAAGTTTCCATTCTAGACTTCACACTATTTTAACACGAAACATGACGATCATCCCAATCATGTGATTACCTACCGAAACAAATTAAAGCATAATATGCCTTAGCTTGTTTGCTTGTGGGTAATGTTTGAAAAAATGTTGCGATGCATGTTACTTAAAGATGCATAATGTATAAAAGAATAAGCACAAAAAGGAAAAACGTACGCATATTTAAACTAAAGATTAAAAAAAGTTAGGTGATGATAGTGCAAAAGCAAAAATTTTAACTCTTTTTCTCAACTTCTCGATAATGGAAAAGTTTATATTGCATGGGTTAGTATTAAAAGAATGGAGACCCCATTTAAGGCCAAAAAAAAAAAAAAAAAAAAAAAAAAGCAAAAAAATAAACTAGCATACGTTTAGTAAACACTATTAAGATCCTAACCAAACACTATTAAGATCCTAACCTGTATTACTTGGTCTTTGGTGTAAGACTGTAAGGTGAAGTTAATGAAAAGCCTACGAAAGAAACAAGAAGTTGATTTCACCTTATCATGTTGAGTTGTTGACGGCAAATCCATAGGCATCCGATCCCAACTTGCCGTCTTCAATTTATTAATTTTTATATCTGTTGATTTTTCCTTGACAGATGATAATAGTTCATCATTCTTCACCCAAATCAGTTCTGCCATTAATTTGCGTGTGATCATATTATATTTGTAAAACATTATATAGGTAGATCTATATCAAACTATTATATAGCCACCTAGTGACTCCCATAAAATTTGTGCAAATAATAACCGATTTAGCTATTATTATAGCTCGATTTATACGAGCTTAAAGTCGTAAGGTTATAGTATTTTGCTTGTTATCCTAAATTGACGTTTATTTACATTTTTCAACAATTTATAGTAAAGTCGTTTTCTTTTAGAGAAATATCACATCAAAATTTAAAATTTGAAATTTTAATTAATCACATAAATTTGAATTGTTGAAAGCTACTACATTGAAATGCACAAACTAACATATTTTATATATATATATATATATATATATATATATATATATATATATATATATATATATATATATAATAGATAGAAGTATAGAATAGAGGGAAACATTTTCAGACGTCTCGACTCGTAATAAAAAACAATATTATATCCTAAAATTAAGACTTGGACGACTATTTCTGTTTTTTGAAAAAATCTTTTTTTAGGTTACTACTAGACTAGTAGTTGAATTAAAAGCTTCCTAAAATAGTGTCCTCTCCACGAACTGCGTCATTCCCATTCAAGGGATCACCTCATTCAATTAAGTAAAAGTGCAATTAACGTCTTAAATAACTGAAACTAAACTTAATTAATTACCCCATCTGGCTCAAATTATCGGGCGTTTTTTGTTTTAAACGCTAGTATTGGACATATTTTATTTTTATTTATGTCTAAATTACAATATTTCTTACTCAAATATTTACTTTATTTTTTTTTTTTATTTTTATATATATATATATATATATATATATATATATATATATATATATATATATATATATATATATATATATATATATATATAATAGATAGAAGTAAAATGATAAATAATTTTCAGACGATATGTTTAATGAAAAACAATATTATATCCTAAAAATTAAGACTTGGACGACTATTTCTGAAAAAAAAAAAATTTTTCACCTTTTGAATTAAAAGCTTCCTAAAAATTATTTTCTCATCAAGGGATCACCACATTCAATTAAGTAAGGTGCAAAATCTTAAATAAGTGAAACTAAACTAAAATTAAACTCCATCTGGCTCAAATTTGAATTTTTGTTTTAAATATATTTTACCTAAAACCTTATTTTCACTTTCAATACATTTCAACAACCAAATATTCTTTGTATAAATTATAATCAAACACAACTCTATATTCAACTCTAACTTCAAAATTCCAAATAAAGTGAAAAATATTTGGTTCTCATGGCCAAACACCTACCTAGTAACACGACTGATAAATTTACGTAATTAACAAATTAAAAACCCATAACTAGTTAACACCCAAACCCCATAGCAACTAAGCTGCAGTTTCCAAAGTATGTCAGCATCTTCTTCTCTTTCCCCTTAGCCCACTCCTCCACTAGGGTTCTCCGCCACCCCCACCCCCCTCTTGAACCTGACCCCCCAACCACTCAAATCTCTTAAAAGTCATAGATCTATCATGTATTTAAACCTCACCCAAGAACTCATAAATATACTTTCCCCCTTAATTAACACTAGTTGACTCATGTCATGTGCAATAACATTTTCTTGATTTTTTTTTTTTTTTTCACTTCCCAATATGAACCAAAATCATAGTCGCTTAATTTCTACTAGATCTTTACACATCATTTTCTTCTTCAATCTTTAGCATCCCCACCTTAAAAATCTTGTCTTTTTTTGTATTTTCATCATTGGCAAAATTATTTGATTATGCTATATAGGTATAATGATGAAGAGGACAATGCGACCATTGTTCAGTGTATTACTGTTAATAGCTGTGGCAGCTACACTTGCTGTTAGAGTTACACTTCGTTACAGCTCTATTGAGCTAAAAAATGAATACCCTTTTGCTAAAAAACCAGTATTAAATGAGACATTATTGAAATATGCATCTATTGATATTGGTGAACCCCAGTTGAAAAAAGATGTTGAGGAGTTATTAGAAGGTAATTTTAGATCAGGCCATAACAGGCATAGATCATTTTTATCTTCTGGAAAATATAGAATAGATATAAGGCCAAGAACAGCTAGAGGTATACCTGTACAACTCCGGTCACCGGAGTTTTATCGCCTTTGGCAGAGTTTTAGAAGGCATTTACAAGATTGGTATAGAAATAGGAAGGTTTATAAGGATGTTATGGTGGATTTGGTGAATACAATGGGATTAAAGAAGAGATATAAATCATGTGCTGTTGTAGGAAATAGTGGGATTTTATTAAAGAGCGTTTATGGTGAGTTAATTGATAGTCATGAAGCTGTAATTCGATTGAATAATGCGAGAACTGGAGGTTTTGAACATAGAGTAGGTTCAAAAACTACTCTTTCATTTGTGAATAGTAACATTTTGCATCTTTGTGCCAGGAGGGAAGGTTGTTTTTGTCATTCATATGGAGTGAATGTGGGGTTAGTTATGTATATATGTCAGCCTGTGCATTTCTTGGATTACATGGTGTGTAATTCATCGCACAAAGCACCGTTAATTGTAACTGATTCGCGCTTTGATATGTTGTGTGCTAAGGTTGTGAAGTATTATTCGTTAAAACGATTCGTGGAGGGAACCGGGAAGAGTCTTCAAGAATGGGGTCCTGCTCATGATGGAGCTAATTTCCATTATTCTTCTGGTTTTCAAGCTGTGATGCTTGCTTTAGGTGTTTGTGAAAAAGTTAGTGTTTTTGGATTCGGGAAATCCACTTCAGCTAAGCATCATTATCATACAAATCAGAGGGCTGAGCTGAAGTTACATGATTACGATGCTGAGTATGATTTGTACCGCGATTTGGTGGAGAGACCACAGGTAATACCATTCATTTCGGACAAGTTCAGGTTTCCTCCTATTTCCATATACCAATGACCTTTCCTTTCCACTCCTTTAAAGTGAGAGATTGATAGATTATGTGTTAAGTACACTCTTTTTTTTGTTTATCTTGTATCAGTATTCTTCCACGGGTAAGACAAGGAGGAAATGTTGTCAAATTGTAATTGTAGGTTATGCAGGTTGTTTGGGGTACAACTCAATTGTATAATTAAATCACAAACAATGATTGAAATTTTCGGTGTTTATTTCTTTGTTATTTAAGTAAATTGACTTGCACCATTTGGTCTTTATTACTATAGGATTTTCGAAAAACTTACTTGGCACACAAATAAAAGCGGACTTAGCTTCAATATTAACAGTCCAACAATGACAGAGTTGTGTACTCTCGTTATTCATTTTTGCTGGAAGAGTAATGTGAAGGTTTATTCCAACCAATTGATTAATTATTTATGTAATCAGCATTGAAATATATCAATAGCACGGTTTTAGATCCATGTGCTGCAAAGCTCACATAGAGATAGGGGCAAGATTCAGCAATGATTGATTAAAGCATTCATGGAGACTAATCATGTATTGCTGGATTTTTCTTGCGAAGGTAAGTAAAAGTTTTATTACTGCAGAGGTTAGATCAGCTTTAAGATAGTAGAAGATCTTTTCGAAAAGTTGTATTCCATGTACCGAAAAGCTTTGAGCTGATAAGCTAATAAAATCTATCATTTACTCTTCTCTGTATAACCATATAATGCTGTTTTTGGATACCATCTACCTATGTTTGGATGTGTATTGCTCTCTCGGAGGTTGCCTATTTGTCTCTGTTGGCTGTTAACTATGTCTTTTGTACTGAGTAGGTGTTTTACATTTTGATGGGAATTGTCTATTCTCTGTTTTGTTAATTGTATATGGAATGTGACCACAATAAGATTGCTTTATTAGGAATTGCTCTTGGAGATTCTGCAAGATGGCACAGTTCGGAAAGTCTTTGCAACCGATATCACATTGGAGTAATCCAAGAAGTGGATGTTTCATTTGGCATTGTCCTCTGTCGTAGGAAGTCGTGTTCCTGTCATAAATAACTGATTTAAGTTAATGATAAAGGATCTGTGGGTTTGTGATCTTTGGTCCGCTGTTCTATACTGCTCAGTGTAGAGTGTGAGCCCCCCACCCATCCACACACAAAGAAAAAAGGAAAAAGAAAGAGAAACAGCACAAGACAAAAAGAGCATATGCTCTCCCATGAGCCTCCTCAAGTATTGAGATAAGGCATGAAAGGGTTTTACTTTGTATTTTTGTTTTAGGATGTAGTCGCTCTTTCTATTTTATTTAATAATCTGGCAAAATAGTTGTGTTAGCCATGAAACACTGTGATACAGATGCCCTGTTCATGCTCCTACATATTTGACTCTATTGTTTTGCAGGCAAGCTACATTCTGGCTTTCCATCTTTTTAAGCCAGTCACGTTTAAATCTGTCCCTTGGTCTTAAATAAACGGAAAGTTTGCTGCAATTAATTTGAGATGGGCAAATTTGAAGCAAAGAAACACCCCACTACATAGCACTAAACACTTTCAGTTGTTTGTTCAGCTTTACACATACACATCAACTTCCTTTAAGTATCATACGAAGTGCATACCCAAACAAAGCATTGAGCATCTTTTAACCAAAAGCTACAGTGATCCCTTTAGAAGTCTGATAAGAGGAGGCAAAGTATCTATGTTAACACTATTCTGTTTTTTTTTTTTTTGGCAATTAAAGAAATTTACTAATTACCAGGAGAAAGCATTACAAAGCCGAGGGGAAAAAACCTATTCCACCCTTCTCAGGAGTAAACCAAACAAGACAGAAGACCCTCTAGGCCAAAAATAAACACAAAAAAAACTGCTAACTTAGAAGGTGTCAATACAATATTCTGATTTTTAATTCTGGTTATCAGTTTACTTATGTTCTTTTGCATTTTGTCCTGAAGGCTTGGCTGTGTATGGTACGCCATGTCCTGTTCCTCGAACTTCACTGCCACCAAGATCCTTATGCTCACATATAGACAACAGGATATGGAAAAGGTCAATGAACCGATTTAAAATCTTTAAATCATAAGACAGTCTTGTCTTTAACATTGTTAAGAAATCTTTTTCTTTTTCGTTTCGCATTGTTGTATGTACTGTGGTATCATCCTAGTAGTAGCATAAACTGCATATTTGTCATATTTAAGTGGAATATCTTTATGCATGGCTGGAATCAGCCAACAATGTGGTACTATGGTATCATCCTTATAGACAAAATGGTCTGAGTCGATGATTTTGTTTAACCCTTCCTAGACACTCACTCCATTTTTCTTCTCTTCTAAGAATTTGGTGTTATCTGCACAACTTTAGGTTCGTATTAGATAATTTCTTGTGAAACCTTAAGCTCTAAGTTGTAATAACTTCTTGACTTGTTCTCCAATTGAAGCAATAGCCAAACTAGGTAACCTTTCTGGCCTATCTGTAGTTGTGAGACCATATCTAGCAGCTTTGATTAGACCTTCCAAAAGGACCACAAATCTTCCAAACTGAATGCTTAAAGGGAAATAATCGCATTATAGGATACTAAATTACAAAACCACGCTCTGTACTACTGTTAGAATTTTTTTCATCCTCATGCAGGTCACGTGCAGGCAAGTGTATCAGATGGAGCTTACATAGATCTCATACACAAGGAAAGAAGATGATTGTAGCAGGCTGAAGTATACGTGGCATCATTTTGTTAAAGTTAGTTAGGACTTGTGGCAGCTCAGATTAGTTAGTGTAAGTTTGAATAGATGAGTTGAGTGCTTGCAACTTGTAACTATGGTAGTTAGCAGCACTTTTGCCTTGCATATACATGATGATTGTTGTACACAAGATATGAGGAGAATGAAGTTGTAATCCGAACTTATTACTCCTCTTGCTATTCTTGTGAGAATTTGACATGGTATCAGACCCTATGGAGTCAAATTGATGCATCCTAGTGATTGCGATTCATATGTACTGGTTATCTTGTTGTTCTCTCGGTTTTTGCTTGCGATTCAGTTGTTCTGAGTTTGAATGATTGAACTTTGAGTTCTGAAGCTTTGACAACCAGATTCATCAATTGTATTTCATCACATACAATTCATATCTGTAAAATCAAATAATGAGGTTTCACCTTAGTTCATTGTACATATACCTTGTTCAAGTTTCTATATATTTGACTCCAGCAAGCTGTCTTCAGGAATTACTCTTTTGTGAGTTCATTCTGAGCTTTTCATCTTTTTAAAATCAGTAATGTAGAGATGGATCCCCTCTGTGAATCAGTCCATAGACTCAAATATATGAAGTTGGCAGCAACTAAATTCTTTTTTCTCACTCAGCAATTGAATTTGACAGGGACAAATAAACGAAAGAAAACTACTACTAGTCATACTTTACACAAGAAACGAACATATACATCAACATTTCAAATGTATGATCCAAGGACATAGCAACATCAAAGCCATTAGTTTCCTTTAATCAAACAAAGATACTACAATCTCATACAAGTCTAAAAACAAGTCAGAGAACAGTCAAATTTACCCCTCTACTATTGAATATATTTTAAAATTCTCATATTCTCCGGTGATTGATTCCCTTATTCTCGTTTATGCGTCTGATCCTAACGGAGCTCCAACCTGAATAGCTAAGCTTTGACACCCAAAAATAAAAAAAAATAAAAAAATCAACATAGTGGATGTGTCAAATTAAGTTTTAAAAGGGAAAATGACCTAATTGTACTACTTAAGACTCTGTATTACAACACATAAGGATCCTTTTCCTTATTTACAAAACATATCAACAAAATTACAAAGTATTCCAGATTTGAGCTTAATGGAATACTCACGATTTTGAGCTTTTTTTTAGGAAGAGAATCTGATTTTAACTGTGGACTTAATTTTAGGATAATTACCAATCAATTTTTCAAAAAGATTCTTTTTTTTTTTTTTTTTTGCGCGGATTGCCCTTCATTTGGGGTGGTCTTTAAATTTTGCCCTTCAAATTGGTGGTCTTTAATTTTTGTCCTTTGCCTAATACCCAGAGACCCCAACTCAGTGAAAAAAAGAAGGAATTTTCGCAAGGCAAAATTTTGCCTCAAAACTCTGCCTTAAGGGAGAATTTTACCTTCAGGCCAAAATTCGGCCTTGCGAATCTAAATTCTGCCTAGCGATTTTTTTTAAATTTTTTTGACTGAGCGGGGGTTTGAACCCGAAACTAAGAGATTTTTAGCGAAGGACAAAAATTAAAGATCACCAATTTGAGGGGCAAAAATTAAAGACCACCCCCAAAGAAAGGACAATCCTGCAAATTGCCTAGAAAGATTCTCTCTCTCTCCCTCCCTCTATGATAGACACCATTTCCAGACCTAAAATTCATCTTCTCTCCTAGTATGATGCGATTTCAGCTTCATCAACGAATAATTCTCCACCAATTTTAATGTTGTTTGCCTGATAACAATTCTCTATATTTTCAACTCACGATTTCAAACCAATCTTTCACCATTATTACTGTTCATCGATATTTTTGTATATTAACACTGTTTTCTGGTCCTACATTGTTAGACTTTAATTGTGCTTCGGCTTTTGTTTGTGGGAAAAAATGAATAGAAAATCTTATGAATTTAAGCAGCGGGATACTAGGAGTGATGATATGTTTAATGCAAAAAAGAAAAAAATTATTTAATGCAGCATGTAAAAAAGTTGAAATGTATGTATGAGATGTGTGTTGTAATTGTGTGTATGAAATGTGTATAAATTATTTATATAGTAATAATATAAAGATTTTGATTACTGACCTGTGTATTAATTGTATATAAAAATTGGTTTGTATCGTTTTGAGATATGTGCGATCATTGTGTGTTTGAAATCTGTATAAATTATATAAACTGTAGTTTATAAAAAGTGTTGAAAACTAATATATGTATGAAATGTGTATGGAATCTACTATATATCATTTTTGAGATATATGTGGCACAGTGTGTATGAAATGCGAATAAATTCGATATGAATTAGTCTTAAAAATGTTGAAAAAAATCGATATGTGTATGGAATCTGATTTGTACCAATTACAAAGTTTATTATACATATATACTTTCTCATAATCTATACATACTTTGATTAGATTTTATACAATTTATATGTATTTTATCATAATTAAAATATACATACAACTTATATATATATATATATATATATATATATATATATTTCTTACATAAAAATTATTGCAAATTTATACAGTTATACATATTACATACAAAAATTTATACATATTTGTTTTCTGGTGCATGAACTTTGTATGGAATCTGGTTTCTATTAATTCAAGATTTATTATACATATTTTCTCTAAATTGATACATACTTTCATTAGATTTTATACAATTTATATGTACTTATCATAATCAAAATACATACAATTTTTAGACATATTTCATATATAAAAATTATAATGAATTTATACAGTTATACATATTGCATAAAAAAATTATGCATATATGTTTTCTGGTGTATGAACTTTGTACATCTCCTCTCCCCACCCCCACTCCCCCCCCCCCCGAAACTTCAAGGGATCTGATTTTGGTTAGAGCATTTTCATTGGGTTTTCTTAGGGAATTTTGGGAACCACTAGTATAGGCACAGTGATAGAGAAGCATTAATAGGGAGTTAGATAAAAAGACATAGCACCGTGGTACCACATGGAACACCAAAAAATAGGGTTGAAACACCATAACTATAACAACACCTCTGTTTCTTCTTCTTCTCACCTCTTAAACCGTCCCTAGATCCAAAACTCTATCACCACCAATCTGAAAAATTGATTTTTCTACAAGCACAGAGGCGAAGAAGCAGCATCAATAGAACATAAAAGAGATTTTCATACCGAGAAATTGACTGTGTGTGAATTTTGAACGAGAGAATTACCGATTAGAATGGGCTTTTTGAGTAAAAGTTGGAGAAAATTAGGGAATAATATTTCTTAATTTTGAATTGAGAGAGAAAAGTGGATGAAATAAGGGAGCAAAAGTTGGAGAAAATTAGGAACAATATCTCTTAATTTTGAATGGGGAGAGAAAGGTGGATAAAATAGGGGAAGCAGTTTCTTTACCATACTGTGTTTTATTTGCTTCTTTTTAAGTTACTTGATTCATAAAAAATCTATTGATATATTTTGTAAACTAAAACATATCGTCATGTTCTGTAAATATCCCCTGTTACTATGTACATAAACGTTTTTTTGCCCTTTTTAAAAAAGGTTTAGTTGTGCCTCTTTGATTTTGTTTTTTCTAATAATCACCCTCCATTATTAACTTATTAAACGGATGTTAAGAAAAAGAATATCGAATGTCACTTTTCCTGTTCCAATCCAATGTCGGAACTCCACCAAAATCAAGGCCAAACATGAGACAATTTAATAATGAAAAAGATGTCAATGCCAAGTATAAAAAATGATAATTTTAAAATATTCCAATAGTAAAGGGTAAATTTGAACATTTTAGTATTACTTAATTATTACTATGTACTATAAATCTATAATTTTCTTAAGCAAAGGATCATTTTTTCAAAAAATAATTAAGCGAGACTAAACGGCCACCATTGATGGACCACCCGCCCAATTTCTTGACAAAAGTAAACTCAAGTGACTCTATCATGAGAAAATGCCATAATTCTAGTACCAGCCTCCAAGTAACAAAAACCCAATGCAAACGAAATATTAATATCCAATAAGCTCGAGCCAAGAAATTAAACTAGAGAAATGGAAACCTGGTTCTGTTCTTTTTCTTCCGACAAAACATAGTGGAGAACCCCTACTTCTTGACCATTATTTTCAAATTTAGAGAAAAAAAAAAGAACCAAAAAGAAAAAAAATTCTATATAGCGATGTTGTTTAGTTTCATCAGATTTAGTCAAGCCCACTCCAAGAGAAATTAAAATCTTCCCATTTCAACCCCATTGCAATTGAACATACTATTACTACTTTGATAATTTGGACATGGTGTAAATATCCAGTCAGACTCACTGTTTATTTTCTCATGTTGGTATACATAATGTATACACTGATTATATGGCAGTGGTTATATACATGTTATATATGAATTATACATATATTATAAATGACTATTTAAGTTATTTTTTTCTAAATTATTTTAAAATCCATTAAAGTTAATATTAAGAATCAAAATCTTGTATGCAAAGACTGTATAAAGCTATCATCAACAGTTCAGTCATTAGTCTCTTTTAGGGTAATCATGCTCTTGCAAAAAGTTGTGGTCCAGCAATTGATGATCATGATTCAACCCCTAACATAGGGTAAAATTTACACAAAAAGAGGATATATTTCTTTGGTTTAGCCCTCCAAATTGGACTAGGAAATATATTACTATATATAATCTGTTCAACTTCCCCAACTAAGGTGTGAAAGTTCAGAAAAAAATAAAAAGAAAGTACACGTTAGCTAGTTGGGCATGATAGTGGCCGATATATATACATGTTGGGACTTAATTGGTAGTATCCCAAACTCTTATATGCAGGCAAAATTTTCTGACATTCCCACTTGGTGGATTTTCGCTGATATTACTGGAATATAAGCTTTAACTCGGTGGTATTACACAGTGTTTTAAGAGGCGGAGGCGCGAACCTAGGCGTTTTACGCAGCACGGGGCGAGGCGTAAGCCCCGAGATACGGGGCGTAAGTCCCATAGATCTATAGAGTGTATGTCTCATGTGTCTTCAATTTTATAATTTTATTACTAAAAAATAAGCGAAAGTAAAGTTTTCATTAAATTTTTGCACATAAATCACCAATAACATTTTAAGAAGATTATTATAAATATTATTTGAGAAGGTAACAAAAAAAAAATGATAATAGCCTAAATAGTCTTTAAAATGAAATCTTCATTCACTTCACCATCAATCTCTAGATCTGTTAGTCCTTCCCGACCTCAACTAATATTTGCACTGATTTTTATTTATATATTCAAAGAAGGAGAATGGCAAAAAGTGTAAGAGTAATGACAAAATATGGATAAAGTTGTTGGTATCAAAATAACAGGGCGTCATGCGGAAGCTAACAATTACAAACCTTGAACGTCGATAAATCAGAGGAGAAAGAAAACTATACTAAAAAGAGGCATAATATTCTAAAATTATTTGATCAATTGATTGACATATGAAAAACTAATATAAAAGCATAAAACTATTGAGAGAAAAATCTCCCCCTGGACAAATCTCTCTAAAGGACTACATTGTGGCTGCCATTGCGTTATATTGTACGAGAGGGGTTCTTCAATTTATACAGGTCCAAAAGCTTTTCCTTCAAGAAAGAGATTACCCAAATATGGAATATTAAAATTTTCCTTTTGGGAAAAGTAAAACCAATTATGATAAACTCTTTGCCCTTCCTTCAAGAAAAGATAAAATCCAACTGTGGTTAGAAAATTAGGGCAAAACCCTAACAAAAGTTGCTTCAGGAACATAGTGCTATGAAATCTCTATCATATTAATTTCAGGTATAATCATTTTTAAAAAACTATTTATGACAGTGTTATTTTTTTTTTGAGAGTTGCTTTCTCTATTTATATATTTTAGGAAAAATCACTACAACATGATAACATAAAGTATAAATACCATTATATCATTAATAAAAATTATAATTTATAGCAAAAATACTTTTAAAACAATAAAAATCAAATTTAAAACCCGGAGCGTACGCCCGGGGCTTTGGCTTGTGCGCCAGGGACTTACACCTCAAATTCTAGGGCGTACGCCCTATGGATCTATGCCTCTCATTTGCTCCCCGAAGCGTTTCGCCCTGAGACACGCCCCAAAAACGCCTCTGAAAACACTGGTATTACATATAAATCACCCTAATAAAGCAGTTTTTTTTTAAAAAAAAAAATACTCTGAGGGAATGTAAATTAAATGTTCCTATCCTAGTTCAAACTAATGCGCTCGATTTGAATTGTGGCTTTTAGGCTGCTCGACGTTATTTTTTTTTTTTTTGTCAAACTAAAATTTTGTTTAATCAAGTAAGCAATTTACACAGGCTTGCTCATTAGACTCTAGAACTAGATCATCCAAAAATAATCAAGATTGAACATAGTCCTATGGTTGCAAGGCAATCAGTAGCTAATACCTAGAAGTCTAGAACCTTCTAGGAAAGGTATTTAAGTGTATCCTCGCCATCTTGCAACAAACTAAGTATAATCAAGGGAAATTAAACAATTGAAATGATCTAACAGATTCTTCCATTTACATTGTTTTTGGCCTACAATACGTGATTGTAAGATAATGTTTTTTTATTCTGGCTCCATAATTCCATTCTCTTTTGCCGATATCTGCGAAAATTCCTCTCAATCCATTCATGCGTGGTATATAGTAGCTGCAAACAAGAATATTCTGAACATAGTGCATTTAGACACTTCTTCTTTCTGTGAGTCCAAGGGGTTCTTTTTTTTTTTTTTTTTTTTTTTGGGTCCGGGGTGGGGGGTGGGGATGGGGGTGGGTTTGGAAATTGAGAAGCAGAGAAGGAGATCACACAAGCAATTGAACTCATTACATTATGCATGGAACATTACAAGTTAGCAATGAAGCTGATAAATTTTCTCCAATAAACCTATTAGCTAGGAGCACAGCAAAGGAGAAAATTCAGCTGCTTCATGCACTTTAATGTTTTAGGTCACCACCCTTATTGTTACAAATAAACTAAATTAGCACAAGAAAAACATCTTATATATCTCTAAGTAATGCTTAATGATCACCACCATGCTAATGCTCCTCAACAAACCCCTCTCTTCCTGAGAAATTCTTGTTGCCGAGCAATTGCCAGGGCTGCATCATACACCAAAAGCACAAAAACACACACACACCAAAACAAAACAAAGAAACTTAAAAAGGACTTAAAAATCTTGCCAATAACTTCATAGGCATAGCCATTTAAAAACCTTGATGTGAACTCCAAGAGTAGTCAAGAATTTCATTTGAATTAGGCAAGGAGAAATTCTTGCTTACTCTTGAACAATTTAATTTCCTCAATTAGTGAGATTTTCATCATCACTAGAGCCACCATCCTTATCTTCAAAGCCATCAAGAGAAGGGTGAGGAGAATGTCCTTTACCAAATGACCTAATATGATCTTTAAGTGATCTCTTGTGCTTAAAATCAGAACCGCAAGTGCAATACCATAACTTTCCACAATTCTTCTCATGTGTCCTCCAATCTCCTTTCACTGCAAATGTCTTCCCACATTTCCTACAACTGAATGATTTTGCTCCATGTTTCCTCTTGTAGTGAGTTTGAAGGGTTCTGAAATCTTTTAATGGTTTTGCCCTTGGATGGTTGATGTTGTTCTTGCAGCCTTGAGCACAACAGTAGCATGGTAGCCTTAGCATTGCTGCTGGCTGTGTTCCTCTAAGTGATTCTGGCCCTTTTCTGTATTCTGAACCATGACCCCACATGTGCATCTGCAAATATATAAGACATTTAAGTTTAGGGAATATTAACTTAAATAGTCGTCCGTCCAAAAATAAAAAATAGTTGATAGATGTATAATATTCGTGTTGGCCATCTTGATTGTTTTAATAATTTCCTACTACCAAACCACGCAATATTTGTATTACTTTCCAAAGTAGTGTATGCTTAAAGGAGTAGTGGAGATGGATATATTATACTGAATTTCTTTTTCTTTTTAAGGAAAAAAACGCTTAATTTGAAAAGTGCTACTGTGGTAGCTTGAAACTTTTTCACATTTACGGTAACGTTTAATTGTTTATTAGAAACTTCAAGAACCAAATGATAGCAATTTCAATTGTTTTGCATTATTAGAAAGAGTAATGATATAATGCTTCATCTTCAATCGATTAACTATCCAATTCGACACTATTTAAACAAATGATAAAACGAGGAGCACTAAGAAGTAAGAATGATCACTCTTTTGACTAAGAGGAGGTGCACGAGAAAGAAGTTATAGATAGAGATTGAAAAAAGAATAAAATGCTTAATTATCGGTTTGAAAATAGGCGCTGAGCAATGTTGGAAATATTTTTAATTTTTTTAAAATACCGACGATAAAACTCTTCGCATGAAGTGAAGTTCGAAAGAACTAATCATAATTCAGCATACTAAAAACAAAAAACAAAAAAAAAGAGGAACAAATACATATAAACATTCTCATACATGATTAACTTCATTGTTTTTTGTTAGCATAGTGGTGTTTGTCATTCATTAGTATAAAAAAATTAATGTGAATTCAAAATCTAGAGTCAATAGATTCAAAAAAAGAGACTGATGCCGTTATATGTATTTTATTTTTATTTTTGCATATATGTATGTATGTATACTTTGAGCTGAAAGCGAAGAGTTGGTTTCAACTGAATTTGCCGTCCCAAATTCGCCTAAATGAGAGAGATGAAAGAGAGTAAAATCGAGAAGCATGATAAAATTCAAAACTAACCTGCATGTTGTTGTATCTATTAAAGGTCTTGTTGCATATATTACAAGCAAATTGCATGGGACCAACAAGAATTTGAGCTGGCGTTGGGATCCAAAACCTACTCTCACTGTTGAAATTGCAACCCTTAATATTAGTGCTATTTTTCTCCCCATTTTCATCTTCCTTCTTGAAGTTAAAAGGCTTTGCTTCAACATCAGGAAGCCCTATATGCAAAGATACTCTAACTTTCTCCATATTTTCTTCCTTTACTTCAAAATGTTCCTCCTCCTTCTCCGTTTTCAGATCGGTTAATTTGCTAAGAAGAGGCAAACATTGAACTGTTTGATTAATGTCAATATCTTCAACTTCTTGTGGATTGTAAAGGAGAGGGAGTTTCAAGAAAGTCATGGGATTTTCTTGGTCAGGATGAATCAGTATCTTTGATTGAGTGATGGTAGATGAAGAAGAAGATGAAGAAGAAGGAGAGGGAGATGAAGAAGAATTATTAGATGATGGTTTTAACCATTCAATAAAATTTGGAGCTTGAAAGCAAACATCCATGTCTTGATGAACATGGAAGTTAATATTTCTTATTCCCATCTTGGAGAGAAAGAAATAATATGAACTCTCTCTTCAATTTGAGAGTTCTATCTTTGATGGTTAATTATAATGGCTTTTTATTTGGACTTTTATGTGGGAAAAGATCCACTTAAGGTTGATTTATGGAAAAGTGGTTTGGTTTGTCTTTTAAGAATTTTTTGTTTTCCCATCTTTTCTTCATTCGTGAGGTTTTGGTCTCACATAGAAACGGTTGAAATGGGGGAAGTTGGCGGGGGGGGGGGGGGTTGATTAGTGGTGGGGTTAGATAATGACATACAAATATGTGGCTCACTATTGAAGGAGAATCCTATAATAGCTACTACTAGGATTTAACTTTTATGTTGTAAATAATTCTTACATTATCAGTATATTTTGATTTTGACATAAGGTAATTTTATCTTACTTTTAATCTTATTAATATAAAAATTTATTCATGAGTTATTATATGTAAAATTGACAATATTACATTAAAATTAGTTTTTTTGTTTGTTGAAGAATTACATTAATGTGTATATTAACCGTCTATAGTCAGTGTATACACTGATTATACACATCTGTTTGTACAAAGATCATTTTATTTAAATTTGTTGGTAATTTGGTATGTATACTTGTGTATTTTGGGGGTAGTTATATGGCCGGAGACTTTACTCATTAGTAGAAAATTAATGGTCCTGTACAATTAGTGCAAAGATTAGAAGGGAGCTTAGTCAAATACCTAAAAGGGAAAACTAATTCATAAAATAGATCTATTAAGGTGATATGTACATTGCAAAAACTGCAACAAATATCAAGATATTCAAAAGAAGCAGCTGAGTGCTGAGTAATGCCATTCATCCAATATTTCTAAATACTAAAAGCCAAAAAAAGTGCATCATGTAAGTTTTTGCGGGAAGAAATAAGATGCACATCCAATGATGGATGTAATTAAAAAAAAAAAAAAAAAAAAAAAAAACATATGCTGTTATCTCGCTTTTTCTATAGTATATACTTGCTGACACCTAAAAGATTAATGTACGGAATTTAGGAGTACTTGCTGCTCTAGAATTTTTTTGAATATATGACGTTGGAGTTCTAGCTCCTTCATATACAACCTTAATTTTTCACTTGTTAAAGTTTGTTAGTGTACTGATCAAGCCCAATTACCTTCATCAAAACTCTTGTAGTTTTCATTTTTAAGAACAGAAAATATAGGAGCTTATCAAAAATTATTTGTTTGAACGATTATTTTCTAGTACTTTGGACTCTGCCAACAATTATTATCTATTTTCAAATGCTTGCTCTATTATTAATCCTGTCATTTGTCTTAGCATTTCCATTCCCTAAAAATTAGGAAGATGAAAAAGGTTCCAAACGAAAGTTGCATAAAGAAATGTAAACCCAAAATAATTTAGTGTCGGAACTCAGTGCACCAAGTGAAAAATATTCACGCAATCAGATATATATAAGACAGATACAAATAAATCTCGGTACTAAGTATTAATTCGTAAATCGCAACTTGAAATAGTAATTAATCTGCTATAATAGCTAGTACTACATTAATGTAAACAATCTTTACATTATTATCGTATGCAACTTATACTCCATACTATAATTTTATCTAACCATAATGAAGTCGCTGTTCATTTCAATTTGAAATGAAAAGAGAACGCGACGAAATTAAAGTTGCTTCGTCAAAATCATTATGACGATTTTTACAGCCACTTTGTGCCTTATTACTTTCAAATTACGTCATAACTGATTGATTACTTTTTTATTTTCAGAAAAAAAAAAAAAAGGATGACCATAATTGAACCTTTATATAGTCCACAGAACAGTTGAGGTCTGGTTTAATAAAATTAACCGACAAGATATCATGAAACCGGATTTTCAGGAGATAAAAAAGAATTGTCACCTTTTTCTCTTTTTCGTTTTTTCTCTTTCTCTCAACTATTTCTTCCTAGTTTCTCATTAGTCTGTCCGTTATTCTCTTAACCTTTTCTTTTTGTAGTATTATTAACACAGTCTGATTCTCTTTTTTTCTTTGTTTTTTCCCCCCCTCAATCTAGCCTTGAAATAAAAGCAGTGTGAAAGAGTACTTTTGTGTGGCTATTAATTGAATATTTTTGTAATTAATTTACAGTGCTGTCACGACCATGAAAAGCAGTCACTTGGACCTACATAAACTATATCTCTACAGCAATATATCATGTGTGCTACCAGTAATTTAGCTTGAGAAGTTCAATCCAAAAAGTTGCATTATTATTTACAAAGGAACCTTTAATACTAAAGTACTCTTTTTTTCTGGTCATGATGAGTAATTTTGTCACCTACACGTAAAAAAGGAAAAAGACAGGGGACTTCGTGATTCTGATTTAACATAATTTGTCATAAAATAAATCTAATTTTGTTTGTTAATTGCTTAATAAAATCTAACAGAATATCGAACCAAAAAAAACATGTAAAGTGCAGGTTCATATATCCAAGGACTATTTTACGTGGGAGTGTGCAGATTTGGCACGTGTGACTCTGTGCCAAGTGTGAAATATTTGCTTCTCTAATTTATTTTACATGCTGTTTTTCTTTTGTTTCTACAATTAGAAAGCAGTATGTTGTTATATTCTTAAAGAAAATGATGTATAATATCTGTAAGTACTGAAAAGTTGTGAAAATAGTGAGAACTGATCAAGCCATTGTTTGATCCAAGTTTGAGAAGAAGAGTGAAGTCGGTGAGAGAAGAGAGAATCTTTTTTTCTCTGTGTTGAAGAAAAATGACTAAACTTGTTCTGGAAAGTTCTAACTCATATTTATACAAAATGAGAGAAAAAAATCTGAAGCTAAACCTAGTACATAAATGGGCCTCGGCCCAGGTACAAGATAAATAATGAAGTGGGCCTTGAGTAGTGCTATGTAGGATCCACGGTGTATTGGGCTTCAACACCCCCCTCAAGTTGGAGAGGGGTAACACGCCCAACTTGGAGAGAAGAGGACGATGCACAAGGCCAGTGAGGGGCTTAGTGAAGACATCTGCCAGTTGCGAACTAGTGGGAACATGATGAAGATCAACTAGGCCATCACCAAGTTTTGTACGAATGAAGTGGAAATCAACCTCAATGTGCTTTGTGCGCTCGTGGAACACCAGATTCTTAGCTATGTGAATGGCAAACAAGGTTATCGCGAGAATGCGGAATAAGGGGCGATGAAATAGCAATAAAAGTCGATAAAAGTCTCACTTGGCCAGACAATTCGGCTACAACCTTGCTCATAGCCTGGTATTCAGCCTCAGCGGAGGAGAGAGAGACAACAGGTTGCTTTTTGGCCTTCCAACTAATGAGAGAGTTGCCAAGTAAAACAAGAACCCGGTAAAACGGATCTCACAGTGTCGAAGGTGTCGCCCAATCGTCGATAGAAGCTTGCCAGGCAAGACGGATCGGAAGCAGTCATTGAAGAAGATACCAACATCAGCTGACCCTTTGAGATATCTGAGGAGACAGAGAGCAGCTTGCATATGCAAATCAGTAGGAAGTTATAGAAATTAACTCAGGTGTTGAACAGCGAAGGATAAGTCTGGTCTAGTGTGTGTCAGGAAGTTAAGTTTTCCCACAAGACTTCTATAAGCCTCAGGATTAGCAAGGGGCTTACCTTGGGTAGCGTGCAATTTAACACTCAAGTCAAGGGGAAATACAACAGGAGTAACTTCAGCACAGTTGTGTTCGTGAAGCAAATCTCTGATGAACTTACTCTGATGGAGAAGCAAACCAGTTGGAAAAGAGGTAACCTCAATGCCAAGAAAGTAGTTGAGATGCCCCAAGTCTTTGATCTTGAACTGGTTATGAAGGAAATCTTTCAATGCAGATATTTCAACCAAGTCATCACCAGTAAGAACAATATCATCAACATAAACAGCTAATAAAACTATAGAAAAACCAGACTGCTTGGAGAACAGAGAGTAATCATTCATAGAGTGTGAATAACCCCGGGAGCAAAGGGCTTGAGATAACTTGGCATACTATTGCCTAGAAGCCTGTTTGAGGCCATAAAGAGATTTCTGAAGAAGGCAAACTAAAGGAGATCTAGCAGAGGCAGGAGGAGAGGTGGATAGCCTAAGAGGAAGTTTCATGTACACCTCTTCATCCAAGTCGCCATGTAGGAAGGCATTATTCACATCAAGTTGGAACAAAGGCCATTTCCTTTTCACAGCAACAATAATAAGACACTTGACAGTTGAAAATTGGGCAATTGGAGAGAATGTTTTATTGTAGTCTACCCCTTCCACTTGGGTATCGCCCCTAACAACAAGCCTAGCTTTGTACCTCTCAACTGATCCATCAGCTCTATATTTCACTTTATAAACCCATTTACAACCAATGGGCTTCTTACCAGGAGGCAGTTCTATAATGGACCAAGTGTTGTTGGCCTCTAGTGCCTCAAATTCCTTGTCGTAGCATCTGAGCGAGTGAGGCGAGCGGCACAGTGATATGAGCGTGGTTCATGTGCAGCGGTGCTGACCAAACCACGAGAACAAATAGAGGATAGACCAGAGCCACTTAAAGAGGTAGGTAAATTACAAACAAATTGCTGAAGGTGAGAGGGAAGAGAGTAAGGTCTGGAGGACTTCCTGGAAGGCACAGCAGGAGGAATATGGGAAGAGGGAGGAGGAAGGGCAAGAGAATTGGACAGATGAGGAGAAGCAGGTGAAGAACAAGGAGTGGAAGGTGAAGCAGGGGCAGGAGAGGGAGATAAAGGTGAGAGAGAAGGTGAGATGTGTGAACGATCAGAAGGAGGAACTGAAGGGATAGGAAAAACAAATGAAGGAATGAAAGCATAATCAGAGGTAAAAGAGAATATGTCCTCATGGAAGACAACATCCCTGGAGATGGAGATGGATTTAGTAGTGAGATTAAAAACTTTGTATGCCTTCTTACGTAAAGGGTATCCAAGGAAAACACAAGGATCAGCCCAAAGTTGAAATTTGTCCGTTTGTATCTTAGGAATTGTACAGAAGCAAGGACAACCAAAAGTTCTAATGTGAGAGTAAGAAGGAGGGGCATGGTAGAGCAGTTCATAAGGAAACTTATTATGTAGGATTTTGGAAGGGAACCTATTTATTAAGTAGGTGGCCGTGAGGACACAATCACCCTAGAATTTGATGGGGACTTTGGATTGAAAAAGTAAGGCCCTAGAAGTCTCAAATAAATACCTATGTTTCCTTTCAACCACACCATTTTGTTGTGGTGTGTGAGGACATGAAGTTTGATGAAGAATCCCTTGGGTAAGGAAAAAATCAATGGCTGAAGTGCTGGAACCAAGTTCATAAGCATTGTCACTCCTGATAGTTTGTATGGAGAAGTTAAATTGAGTCCTAATCATGGTAATGAAGGCTTTGATTAAGGGCAAAGCATAGCTCTTGGACCCCATGAGATGAGTCCAAGTTGCCCTAGTATAGTCATCCATGGTGAGAAAATATTTAGGTTGTTATAAGTGGGGCTTTTATATGGACCCCAAGTGTCTACATGGATGAGTTGAAAAGGATGTGTAGTAGTAATGGAACTATCAGGGAAGGGCAGTCGAGGTTGCCTTGCAAGGGGACAATTGTGCAGGTGAAGGGCTGTTTGGAAGAAAAGGAGTATGGAATTGTAGGTATGTCCTTCATCCTAATAAAAGGTATGTGACCAAGTCTGTGGTGCCATAACATTTCCATTTTATTTGAAACAGCAGTAGCATTACATTGAGAGGAAGTTTTATTACAATCAAGTATTGGACATTGCTTACTAAGAATATTACAAGCAGATTCTAGTGAAGGAACAACAACATCATTACAACCATAAATGGAAAGAACAGAAGCAACATCAGTGGAATGTATATTACAAGGATTGACATCATCATTTGAACTACAAGAACTGACAGAGATAGGGGTACCAGAGACAAACTTAGTGCAGATAGCAGGGGAAATGGAAGAGGAAGCATTAAGGCAATTGGAATGCTGCACAAGTTTGTAGAGACCATCATCCAATCTACCAACTTCCATTGGCCTCTTCATTGAAGGGGCCTGTATCAAACAGGAAAGTCTAGTAAACAAGACAATGCAATCAAGTTGAACAGTAAGCTTGGACACAGAAACAAGATTATAGTGAAAGCTAGGAATGTACAGCACATGGTGAAGGGTGAAAGATAGGAAATTGAGGGAACCAGTGCAAGTAACTTTCACTTTGTATCCATTAGGTAGAGTAACTAGGTAAGGTATAACTAAAGGTTTGATATTAAAAAGTAGACTTTTATTTGAGGTCATATGGTCAGTGGCTCCAAAATTTATAATGCAAATGCAATCTTTAGTTTTAGTTAACATACATGCACCATAAGACACATTATTTATACAACCAGGCACAGGCATCATACCAGCAAAATTTGCAGATCCTATAAGATTGGACTAAGCAGATTCTGTGATTTGAGTGATCTGTTTGAGAAGTTGCATGAGTTGATTGTATTGATCTATAGAGAGACCAGGGATAGAAGAACTCCCAATAGAAACATCATTTCCAGTTTCAGTAGATGTCCCATGACTCTGCAACTTTACATTTGCAGCAGTTCTTTTACCCTTTGTGAACTTGAAATTGAGTGGAAAGCCATGGAGTTTATAATATTTGTCAACTAGATGCCCAGTCTTCTTACAATATTTGCAGATCAAGGTAGGCATGGTTTGATCAAAATTAACCCTTTGATTAAACTGTCTAGGAGGGTAAGAAAGAGCAGGGTGTGCTGGTGGATTCATGTTAACATTGAATGAAGCAGTCTCGGGTGTAAATTGAGATGTACTGGAGACTTGTCTCTGTCTCTCATCCTGAAGCAAAATGCTGTAGGCAGTATCTAGAGAAGGGAGAGGCTGCATCATCAAGAGGTTGCTCCTAACACCAACATAAGGATCATTAAGATCGATGAGGAATTGGTGTAACTTGTTTTCCTCATCCTCTTTCTCAAGTTCAGCCTTTGCAGCACAGGTACAAGAATTTCTACCCTTGGAAATACATATAAATCTAAGTTCATCCCACAATTTCTTCAATTTGTTAAAATAGGAGGCTCTGTTCAAGCATCCTTGGGAAGTGGAAGCCAATTCCTTTTTTATTTCAAACACCTTTGTACCACTAGTAACACCATATCTTTTGTTTAGTTGTTCCCTAATGCTATGAGCAATGTCAGAATATTGAACGCTCTCAGCAATGTCTGGGGTTAAGGAGTTGGCAATCCAAGAAATTACCAAGTTATTCCATTTGTCCCATTGTTTGGTCTGAGGAGAATTCTCATCAGGTTTGGTAAATGTACCATCAATGAACCCTATTTTGTTTCTAGCAGACAATGAGGTAATCATATTTCGTCTCCATCCCCCAAACCCAGTGCCAGAAAAAGGATTAGTCACTAGTGAAACACCAGGCACATCAGATGATGCCAAGTATAAAGGACTAGACGAATCAGGAGTAAATGTAAAGGCATCAGTAGAGGTCACCATATTGGACTACAACAATTGCAACAATGTCTAAGCAGCAACAATAGCAAAATTGAATAAGGAACGAGGTTACCAGTTGTCGAAGCTAAAACAATTGGGTCAAACCCTAGAACTTCAACAATCACGAACACGCACACACCAAACCTAAATCCACCAGAAAAACTCAAGTTATCACGATTAAACCACGAGAAAACCCTAAATCATCGAGTACACTAGAGAATCTCGAGTATACACAAGCCAAAATTTTGAGAAAACCCTAAATCAACGAACGAACCCTAGATAGATGAGATTTGGAGCGATTTCTACAAAGAAAACTTCAATCGACTTCAATCAATCCGATGAAACTATCAAACAACACCAGAACTTCAAGATATAAGTGAAATGATCGTGAAACTGGCAAAAAATTGTAAAAAAACTTGAATCGTTGAAAACAAATGAGATTAATATCGCAAGAGAGACAGAAGCAAATAGGAACGGATTATCCGCTCTGATACCATGTGAAAATAGTGAGAACTGATCAAGCCATTGTTTGATCCGAGTTTGAGAAGAAGAGTGAAGTTGGTGAGATAAGAGAGAATCTTTTTATTTCTTTGTGTTGAAGAAAAATGGCTAAACTTGTTCTGAAAAGTTCTAACTCATATTTATACAAAATGAGAGAAAAAAATCTAAAGCTAAACCTATTACATATATAGGCCTCGGCCCAGGTACAAGACGAATAATGAAGTGGGCCTTGAGTAGTGCTATGTAGGATCCACGGTGTATTGGGCTTCAACAAAAGTATAAAATTGTGTGCCCGAAAATATTTTGCCTTTTCCTTTTAAATTAATCTAAAATTTATTCCGCTTGTTTTGTAATTTTAAATTCTTTTTAGTAATTTCTTTTTCGAAAAACAACAAGCTTCTACCCGTCAAATATTAGCAGGCTGGAAAAAAATGGTCATTCACAATTTTGGGTGGTCTTTAATTTTTGTCCCCTCAATTATGTGGTCTTTAACTTTTACTCCTCGGTGCTTTAAGTCGCAAATAAGAGGATGAAAATACCTCTGACACCGAAATTTACATTACTTTTTCGCTCGACATAAATTTATATTTTTCCCATCATAATAACCCACAAGTTATGCCGTAAAAGGGATAACTTACTTATACCTTTTACATTAGGTCTTTACCAGCATAAGTTGCAAACACAATTTTGGGTGGTCTTTAATTTTTGGCCCCTCAAATCTGTGGTCTTTAACTTTTACTCTTTGGTGCTTTATGTCGCAAATAAGAGGGCGAAAATACCCCCGACACCAAAATTTACATTACTTTTTCGCTCGACATAAATTTATATTTTCCCATCATTAACCCACAAGTTATGCTGTAAAAGGCATAACTTACTTATACCTTTTACATTATGTCTTTACCGGCATAAGTTGTTATACCTTTTACATTATGTCTTTACCGGCATAAGTTGCTAACACTTATTGCAACTTATGCCAATAAAGGCATAATGTATTTCATAGCAACACACATGCCCACACACTAGATAACTTATGTCAAGAGAGGCACTACAAGAAAGTATAGAAATCACAACAAATTTTTTTATATTTAGCAACAACTTAGTTTTATTGTTGGCAAATGATTTTTTTGTTGTCAAAGAACTTAATTTTGTTGCCATAGTATTGATTATTATTGCAAAAGTACTTTTGGCAACAAAAAAAAAAAAGTTGTTGCATGTTGTTGCGGTAACGATAGTTAGGAAAAGTTAAATACAACAAAATATATTTTTTTGTTGCCAAAAGTACTTTTTGCAACAATAATCAACCTATGGCAACAAAAAAAAAAATTGTTTCCATATCTATTTTTTCTTGTAGTGACGCAAAAATTCAGTTTCAGAAGATAAAAAAACTCAATAAGTGTTACACAACTTATGCAGGGAAGGGCATAGCGTATCAACACACATGCAAAAAATCAAACTTATGTCGAGCGGGGCATAATTTGTGGGATGTTACACAGCTTATGCTGGAGAAGGCATAATGTATTTCATAGCCAGTATATATGCCGAGCGGGACATAACTTGTTGGATATTATGATGCGAAAATTCAAACTAATGCCGAGCGTAAAATGGCCCAAAAAAGTCAATAGTAAATGGGAAAGTTAAGAACTAGACTAGGCATCAAATGAATGTTTAATATTTAACTCTAATATTGTTGATGATTACAGGTTATTTAGGAATGCTAAGTTCAAAGATCTGCCACAGGGTCATTTATGTTGCTTTTGTAATCCTTTATAAATTTGTTTTTAGCTTCACGATATACTATCATTCCATATGTTTAGATCTTTTTGTCTTGGACTTCTTGATTCCTCTTTTGGAGGGAGAATACCATTTTGTAACACCAATCATTAATGCATTCTCAAATATTAACTAAGTACGTCGTAACTATTATATAAATATCTTATTATAAAATAGATAATATTAACCAAATCTAAGTCTTTGTCCTGTTTATATTATTCAAACTAGACTACAAACAATTTCTTATGGGCAGCCAAAATGTGATACTGCTACTCCTATTTAAAAATACACGGCAAAAAGATTTTCCTGTTCTCATTTTCTCCCTTTTCACATGCGACATAGTTGTTGTCCCTTTAATTTGTTCCCTTGCGAGGTGTTGAACTTTTGGTACAAATGCCTTTTTCTCCAAACTAAACTTGAGAGAAAAAGTTCACTTCCCGTGACAATAATTCTTTTTAGAAAAAATTTACAAGATGAAAGAGTCTAATTAAAAGTTAGGTAATATTTCACTCAGAACATTCTTGCCTTATATTGACTTGTTGAAATTCCTTTTTGCTTTAATAATAGGAGCAACTTCAGTTGATGTCTGAAATACATTCAAGAGATTGAAGTAAAAGTTGGGGGTTTCTAGGTCAAGCTATGTTGCTATGATTTCACAGAAGAAGATATATTTATAGTTTGCTAATGGCCGATTAATTATGATGAGCAAATTCTAATATTTCGGCCACCACCTTTTTTCTCTCTTTCTTTTCTTGATCAAAACCCCCAGTTTGGGCTTGATCAATATGGAGTGGAACTACCACCATTCAAGAGGAGGGGTGGGGGGGGGGTGGGGGGGGTGGTGAAGAGCTCCCATCTCCCCAAACGAAAAAAATAGAAATTCCTGGTAAAGCATAAAATGAGTTTAAGTTATGCAGATTAATGGTGTAAAGAATATTTATATAATTAGGTTACTTATTAGGAAATCATATATAAATATCTTGATAAATATTAATTGGTAATCTAATGAAAATGTTAACTGATTAACCTGCTATTACAGGTCAGAATTAACAGATAATATATATATAAAAAAAATGGTCTTAAGTGCCTATAACTTAAAGGGTTAATAACACTTTTGATCTCTCATCATTGGTAAATTCTAATTTAGTACTTATGATATATGACTAAGCACATTTAATCTTCAATTGCTTAAAATATTGTACTTTTGATCCATTTGCTTATGGATATTCATAAATTTTCAGAATTATTAATCGTTTTACCATATAATTAATTACCCATATGTTTTGTTAAACTTGTAATGTACTTGATATTTGAGGATAATATACTTCTAAAAATAGTCCAAATATAGTATAGTTAAACGTGATGACTCATATATATTTCACCAAGATCAATATCAAAATTTACCAGGACCTAAAGTTTATTCTCCCCAACTTTAAATCCTAAAAATATTTACCCATGACTTTTACCCTACACGTTAAAGGATCAATAGCTTCAAGGTGATGAAATGATTAGGTCATTTAAGAGTTAGGACCACTATTTTTTGCAACAAAGGGTAAATCAACAACACATGACTAGTCAAACCAAGGAATAATATTTAATTCAGTCAAGTCAACAAAAAATATACCCTGTTGAAATTTTCATTATGAAATGACTCCCACCTTTTTATTCTTCTTTCTCTATATTATATTTTAATAAATTTTAAAGTATATATATAATGATAATTATAAAAAAGAATTTACATTATCATGTTAGTTTAACCTTTGATTGCAGGTCAGAACCATAACTACCAAGTTATTAGTTAATACATACCATATGAATTTACATATAATAATCTAATAGGTAACTTGATTTATAAATAATTTTTAGATATCTATACATACAACTGCACAATTTAATTTCAACATTTATTGGGAGGGGAGAAAAGTTGGTTTTTAGAAGATTTGCTTGGTAAATATTGACAACATTAGTGAAAAAATACCAAAAAGAGGGCGACTCATGACTAAATGAGTCTTGGCTTGAGTCTACTACTATTGGAATGTTAGTCCAATTTCTCATCATTACACCTTCGCTTCATTCATAAAGATTTTAACTACCAAGTTGAAAATAAAACTTAATTAACCACCATTTAGGCCTCCTAATAGTTGACTTGACTCTTCTTCTAAATTCCCCGTGGAATGCGCGTAGTGCCATTTTGGATTGCAAAACAATTTCATTTTTTGTTTCTTTTTTCATTTGTTTTTCTTAAGGTTTGTTTTTTTAAATTTACTGTATGTTTGAGAAAAAAAAAATATGTGGAAGAAAATGGATTTTAAGTAATTAAAGTCCTTTGAAGTTCTGTGAGTAGAATTATTATTTTTTAAAGAAAAAAAAGTGCCTCAAGAGCACTTTTCCATCCAAAAATTAATCTCGAAAAAACTGTTGAAATTTTTATTTAGGTAGAACTTTAATGAAAATTCTCTCAGAGTTTTAATAACTTTTATTTCTAATTGCCTATTTAATATTCTCAAAAGGAAGGAGATTTGGTTTACAGTCCATTACAAATATTATTTTAACAATATATTATTTTCAGAAGAGATTAGTAAAATAATGCAAAAAATTAGTAAATAAAACAAAATAGATTTTTGTGAATCATTTTCTTATTTTCTTGACTAAGTTATGACATAATAGTTGCTATTAAAACTGGGCTATTAGTATAGCGGTCTCTTTTAAGACTTTTTTTTTGCACAGATTATCCTTCATTTGGGGTGGTCTTTAATTTTTGGCCTTCAAATTGATGGTCTTTAAGTTTTTCCCTTCGCCTAATACCCGAGGTTGTGGGTTCGAACCCCAGCTAAATAAAAAAAAAAAAAATCGCAAGGCACAATTTTACAATTCTAGCCATGTAAGGCAGAATTTTACATATACCCATGTGCAAATTCTACCTTTAAGGCCTCATTGAAATTCTGTAATGACCACCATTTTGAGGGATAAAAATTCAGGACCACTCCCAACGAAAGACAATCCTGCAAATTGGCCCTTTTTAAAAGTGCATCAGCCCAGAAGATTTACATCTGTAAGGACAGAGGGCCCATGGACCTGTATCGATCATGGGCTAAGATCCTGCACCTCTTTCTTCTGTTGGAAATAATTGGGTCGGCTTCTTAAATAAAGCTCTTCTGTCATATTTTCTAGGGAAAAAAAACTTAAGTAGACAATGATATAATAATAGTAAAATTTTCACAAATAGCTACCTTTTAGCACCTTCTAACAATCTATAACTACATATTCTATATTTACAATTCGTAACTAGATGACTCTATATTTAGCTAGTAGTCGGGTATACCAAAATATAGCGTAAATATAGCGGAAATACGGACGCGAGGCTAATGACGTAATATTATATTTATGGAAACAAAATGTTCCAATTTAAATTAAAATCGGTTCTATTGTTCCCTGATTCACGCAAATATCTTCCCATTCCATATCTGATTCCATATCTCATTCAAAAAGGTAATAAATTCAAAAAAAATTGAATTCAAAAAGTACAATCATATTCAAAAAGTACAATATGTGTTATCCGTCATTCTGGTTTATGCTTTAATAGTTGTATTTCGTATATATTTTGGCCATATTTTAGTTGCATTTTGTCTGATCTGGTATATAATACTTATTCTGGTTTACTGTTAACTATATTTGATATATATTTTACATATATTTGAAGCGTATTTAAATGAAATTTTAAATTTTGTAACACACTGTAATTTAAAAAATGGACCTATGGAATCTATCTGAGTTATATTTTACGTATATATTCAACACCGTATTTAAATGGTTATATATATACTACTTTGTTAAATGAATACATCACGGATAATGAAAATGGAATTTATGCATTGAAAAAATAACATACTTGAAAGAAACAACAATATAAAAACCATAAGGTGGTGTTCAATATTAACCATCCTAAAAAACATTACTGCACATGAAACAATATGTCCAAATGAAAAAACAGCAACAAAAGTCGCAACCAACTATGCTACTGTTCAACATGAAAATCAAAAACCCAAAATATAGGTTAAATACACGGTAAAAAATTAAAAATCAGGTATAGAATCTTACTTTATTTTGGGAATTAGATTTGAACGTGAGTGAAATTAATGAGTAGTTAATTAGAGATAAAAAGGAAGTTGAAGAGTTGTAAAACCGATTTGAAATTGGAGGAAAGTAATGAATATGGTGAATAATGGCGTGTATTTAGGAGGTAGGAGAGAGACACGTTTTTGGCTTAAATTTAGGGGAGTGAGAAGTTATTAGATGAGTGGTAAAAATATGGTAGCTATGTGAAGTAAATATGTTATATTTTAGCTACTAAATATAATTATTGAAAAGTTGAGTTATGTTTCATAAATAGGTAATAATGGAACCTATGCCAAGTAAATTTTACATAATAATATTTACATTCTCTTAGCAGGTAGATTAAATGAACATTACATGAAAGGTAAAGAGTTTTATAGTAAACCAAATTGCTATATATAAGGAAACCATTTCCACATGAATAAAGTCCATCCCGATTTTTTTGTTCATGCATATACTTGTAACTACTTTTTTACACACTTCCCCCATATTTTGAATAAAAATTTTTACCAGCATTTTTCGTTTTACCTTTTCTACTTCTTCTTATTTTAGTCTCCTTTCATTGTTCATATATCCATGAAAAATAAAATCACAGCTTTGATTGAACATCATGGGATTGGGATATTGGACACAAGTACAATAGTTTCAGTGTTCATGGCTTGTTTTGGATATGACTTGCAATTTTTATTATATGTAGTATAATAAAAATATTATACATAGAATAATATTGTACATAGAATAATATTATTATATTTTATTACACCTATTAAAATAAATTAGATATAACTCGTATAATTTGATTATACACGATATATGAAATTTTATATACTCATATAATTTTATTATACACTGTATAATAAATTATATTATGTATATTGTGGGTATTATTTTGTATGTGGATGCTCAATGTAATTCCATGTAAAGTAGCAGCAAAGAGTCGGAACAACAAGAAATTAGTAAAAATGGGAATTGAGATTCCGGAGTGTGAAATTTCATAAGTAATTACGGTGTATTAGTTAATTGAATAAGAGAGAGAATTAAAAATAATTGGGTGTATTAATTAAAGAAAAAGAGAAATGAGAAAATAAAGGATGAAGATAAGAATAAGAGAATAAATGTGAATCCCTTATTAGTGGGATAAAATTTAGACATGAATCCCTAGTCGGGTTAATTGAACGTATTTAATTATGCCAAAAAAGTGATAAAACTACTATTTTTGATGAACATTTGAAGTTGTGATAATTATGTTCATAAGTCTATTACCTTGACTAATGATGTAATTTTTCCCACTTCGAATATTTTGGGGAAGAACATTGATACCCCCTGAAAACAAAATAATTACCCGCTCATGCCTCCTTTACTTTCATGCCCCCAAAATTATTTACTTGAAATGCCCCTAAAATTATGATACCAAAATAGTAGATAAATACACTGAGATGGTATCGTGTT
Organism: Lycium ferocissimum; assembly: GCF_029784015.1. Classification (NCBI taxonomy): domain Eukaryota; kingdom Viridiplantae; phylum Streptophyta; class Magnoliopsida; order Solanales; family Solanaceae; genus Lycium; species Lycium ferocissimum. The sequence goes on along the minus strand of NC_081345.1, from coordinate 37,474,978 downwards.
CATTTATTCAAAAGACACATTTTTCTAAAAAAAAAAACTCTATGATACCATCGTCTTATATGCATATACTGTGATGGTATCATGGAGGACTGCTTCAGTCCTTCAATGAGACACTTCTCAGTCCTCCGTGATACCATCGTGGTATATAATTAATATATTGAGATGGTATCATGGAGGACTGCTTCAGTCCTTCTCTTAATCCTCCTTGATACCATGATGATATATAAATATATTGCGATGGTATTATGGAGGAATGGTTTTGGGCTAGGGGGTACTTGGGTAAATTTTTTTGGCCGGTCGGGTAAGAAGCGAAATTAGTTTAGGAGAGGGCATGGACGGGTAAATATTTTGCATTTTAGGGGTATTTTGTGTTGTTTTCCTAATTATTTTTGGGATAAGACATAGAAACACCCCTAAATTAGGGTGAAATTGCCGACTACACACCTTACTATGCGGGGGACCAATTACCCCCGTGAACTTATTTTTTCGTATTATTTACCTCCTTGAACTTATTCACTAATTACCTAGTATTGAAAATAAATTAAAATGCAGCATGTGCAAACACGTGCTTATTTTAAACTAAAAAGGGGTGTTGATTTCTAGTTATCAAATGCTCGTGACGTAGGTAAGTTAACAACTTAAAATATGTCACCTACGTTAATTATATGAATTAGTCTCAATATATAAGCTGTAAAACCTCAAGCATGTTCCAATTGAGATTGATGTGTATGATTAAAGAAAATAACATATTTTAAGTGGTTAACTTATCTACGTAATGGACATTTGAGATCATGAGCAAAAAGAAAATCAAAACTTGAACAGAAAGTGTCTAATGAGAATATTTTATCATGTGTTCAGGTGTTCAAGTGAAACAAGTAATAATTCGAGTGTTTAAATGAAATTTGCTGGCAAATTTGAGGAAGTATATATCTATGTATATTAAGCGTAGATTGAAGCAGAAGGAATCCATACATGCAAGTAAAAACAAATTATCTAACAGTATCTTCTAGAGTGAAACATTAGATGCAGTTGAAGAGCCAAACCCCATTTGCTTCTTCTCAATTATGCATGCCCTAGCTCTTTCTTTCTTTCTTTCCTTCCTTCCTTTTTCCTAGTCGTACGATAATGACCTGATATATCATGAGTTTCTTTATTGTCGAACACAGACGTGCGATAATGACCTGATATATCATGACTTTCTTTATTCTCGAACACACATTTGCATGCAGATTTCAGATTCAGTCTACTGGTTTCAGTTATAGGTCTTTATAGTGAAAACGTGTCTCTATGGCAGTTATCCTAAATTAGGAGTCCACACTCCACAATGGCCACCCCCTCTCTCTTTAATTTGTCTTTGATTTTAGTCATACATTTTTTTAAAGAAAATATCTCTTTTAATGGGGATTTCCTTATAATGCTACCTGACTTGCTCTAGCTACTGCTTTAGCGTTGCAGCTATTGGTTCTTCAAGCAAGGCCGGCTGGAGGGGAAGCCACTAAAGCAATTGCTTTAGCCCCCCCAAATTGAAGGCCCCATATAATTATTATTATGTATTACTCGTACATTATAAAATTATGAGTAAAAGGGGTTAGAATTTATATTATTTTTAAAATGTGATAGAGGTTATTGAAATAAATAATTCAAAGTTTATACTCTTTATGTCCATATTCATGTGACATTCTTTTCTTTTTAGTCAGTTTAAAAGAATGATACTTTTACATATTTAATAAAAATCTAATTTTAAACTTTTTATATTACCTTAATGAGATGATTTATAGCTACAAAAGTTTCATTGCTTGGTTTAGACCACAAGTTTTAAAAATCTTTCTTTTTCTTTTAAACTCCTTGCCTAGTTAAATATCTTCACATAAATTAGAGAATAACAAACACTATGCAATTAATACAAAAAAATGAACAAATTGATGAAGACTTTGACAATTTCAAACAGACGAAGTCTCTTGTAGAGTTGATTATTTCTTATAAATAGTTGATTAAACCATTTTTTAACTTCAAGATAGACTTTAATTATGCTAAATGTATGAAATTATTTTTGACATCTATTCAGTGATATAAAATTAAGGTTGTTAGATTATGAAAATTTATAAAAGTATTATCTTAACCGTCAATATATGTTTCTTATACAATATTTATTAAAATTTTAATGAATATAGTTACTAAATATCTCTAACGGTGGAAACTAACATGTGATTATGTAAATAATCAAGATGCATGCAATATGATCTGTATGCCATCTATACAAAAAGATGAAGAAAGAATTTGAATAAACGTGTACAAAATTTCATTAGAATAATTTAAGGCCTCTCGTAAATTCCTATTATCAATTCCTATCCCTGGCCCTTTCCGAAACCATCTCTCTATTCTCTGCATCGTACCTTTGCTAGATATATGGTTGAAAGAAAGTACAAATTTGATTGGTGGAAAAGCGGGGTGCTTTTGGATAAGAGGTTAAGTTTTATTCTCTCCGTCACATAGTAAGTGTCATCTTAGCAAAAAAATATGTATATTAAGAAATCAATAATGTTATATGAAATTTACCATATTGCCCTTATATAATAAAAATAAATTACTTTTCCTCTTGATTAGAGCATGTACAAGTAGTGAAACTTTTGACATTAATTAGGAATCCAACAATACTAAGTTACTATGTGGCTTTTCCAATCATCATTTAGATGTTACTTTAACTTGTCTTTTTGTCTAAGGGTAAAATTGAAAAAAACTAGTCAATTTATGTCTTGGTTTCCTAAGGTGACACTTATTATGGGACAAATTTTTTTGCCTAAGGTGACACTTATTATGAGACGGAAGAGTACATTTTATAGTATATATCCTTAGATCATCCTAATTACTCCCTTCATTCCATAATAAGTGGTGTTTTTAGCTTATGCACACCCCTTAAGAAATTGCTTACTCCTAAAAAATTATGAGTGTTTTTACAAACTTACCTCTAATTAATGCCTAGAAAAAGAAAAGTTATTTAATGATTCTTGATTATAAATAAGGGTAAGTTTGGAAGAATAAGATCAATTTAAGTTTGGAAGAATAAGATCAATTTCTTCTTAAAATCCTAAAACACCACTTATTTTGAAACAAAATGAAAAGCCTAAAACACCACTTATTATGGAATGGAGGGAGTGTGTTTACTGGTAAGCTTCCATAAATGTGGGATTTGAAATTTTAAAAATAAGAAATTACATGTTAAAGCATGTGAAAATGACCTGATGGTATTAAAATTGTTGCACTAACAATGTATATTACTTAAACTCTTTGGATAATATCTCAAACATTCCAATCAATAATACGTCTACCTGGGTGTGGTCAGATGGTCAAAATTTCTCCAATTTAACCAAATTTTTTTGAGTTTGAAGTTTGAACTACGTTAAGGAAGTGTTTAACTTGCGGCAAATCCATATTGATCAGGCAAGTGAATTTTTATACCTAAAACAACAACAATAAAAAAAACTAATTACTACATAATCACTAAAAAATATATGGGACAAGAAAGGGTCCAATGAAAACCTCTGTCCATTTTCTAGAACTTGTATGAGAATTGCATGCGAACTTACAGCCAAATATAAGGGGAAAAAACCTCTTTTAACACCTTGGCATCAATATTTCCTATTCTTGACACTTGCAAATTTCTATTAATGCTTATTTTCAATCACATAGTGGTAGTAAATTAATGTTATAATTCAAGCATAGCTAGCTCTGGTGCTGGGGCTGTGGCAGGTACAAGGACATGGTACAAAGTTTCTACAAGAGAATCTGTAGTAGGAGTCACGGATGAGGGGAATCAATTCCGAAGGAAATTATGGAAACAAATGAAGTGCATATGAATAGGTAAAGACCTACAGACACCACAGACCTAAGCTGCACTTAACTGTAGGCTGTCAAAAGGAAAACCTCATGATGGCATTTCGATAATTGTTTGATCGACTTTAAGTTTTATGCCCTAACGGTGTAATTTTTTTATTTTATTTTTAACAATGACGTCATTCAAACGTTAATCTTGATTAATTTTATTTAATAGCATTGATTGATATTTTTTGAGTCAAAGGTCTATCGGAAATAGTCTCTCTACCCCACAAAGATAGGGGTAAGCTCTGCATACATTCTACACTCTCAGATCTCACTTGTGGGATTACACTGGGTATGTTGTTAGCATTGTTTGATAACCAAAAATAAATTATAAGTATAGGAAGTAAAATTTAATTGAAATGCACTCTATCTCAGTAGTTTGCACATTTCCTTATTACACTTACAGATACTGTTGGAATGATTATTTGGCTAGGTCCATATGTAGCCATATATACATAAGTACTCCATAAATTGCCAATTAAGTATTTGTAGTTGGTAAATTAGGAAATAGAGAAGATCATATTATTGGGTGTGCGAACAAAGTCCCACATTGGTATCTGAAAAGAAAAAGGAGCCCAAAGCGTGCGGGCTTGGCCAAAGTGGACAATATCACACCGTATTAATAGTATCTTGGACCGTTTAGCCCAATAACTGGTATCAGAGCTAATGGTTTGGCAGGACGGGTATGAAGATGGCGGAGTGTGGTGTGGGGCCCGGCCTAGTGCCTTTGTCCGTCTATGGGCTGGTTTACGGCATTTACCCATAGCTTTGAAGACGCATACACAGCCTTTGGGCTTCGGTGACGTAAATACTTTGACGATGTGGGTGGCACAAGGACACGTTAAATCTCTGACCCGTGATGAGTCATGTGGAACTTAGTTCGAGGGGGAGATTGTTGGGTGTGCAAACAAAGTTCCATATTGGTAGCTGAAAAAAAAAAGGAGTCACTTATAAGGTGTTGGATATTCTTAATGGTGTGAGGCCTTTTGGGGAAAAAAGGGCAGGCTTGGCCCAAAGCCCAGGGGCGGATTTAGTAATGGTGAACACCCTGGGCAAAAAATTACAGTGTATATTTAGGGTAAATTTTTTGTGTTCATGTACATATATTAACTTTTGAACACCCTGAACAAATGCAAAAGGCTCCTGAACAAATGCAAAAGGCTAGGTCAAGTGGTCCAGTTGTTTTTCCGAACACCCTGAGTGGAAATCCTGGATCCGTCACTGGCCCAAAGCGGACAATATCACACCGTATTAAGAGTATCTTTGGACCGTTTAGCCCAACACTTATATCTATTGTTGACACCCAATTTCGTCCCTCCTTTATTCTAATTTATTTCCTGGGCTTCTAATTTTATTGATAAACTATATACTTTCTATTCACTACTACATTATTACTATTACTACAATTATTTAGAGTGTCGTTACTTTAATATTACTATTTTAGTATTATCCTCACATTACTACTTATTTATTACCTATTAATCATAAAATTAAGCTAGACAAAGATTTCTTACTCCATTATCACATTGCCTATATATTTATGGTTTTCTATTGTTAGTAAATTAATAATATTGAATTATATAATATTACTCTCAATTACTAATGGTGTGATTATTAAATACACTTTCCAAGTTATAAATTGAAAAGAAAGCCAACAATGCTCAGCCAACTAGCGGCCCAAAACGCAGCCCAACAACCAGACCAGCCCAATACCCGTCACTTGACCCGATCCGGCCCATTTTTCTTCTTCTTTGGAACAAAAGAGAAGCCCTAATCTCTTTCTCCTTTTTCTTTTCACGCCGCCTCCCTTCTTTCTCTTTCTCTCTCCTCTCGCCTCTCTCCCTCATCCATTTCCGGTTACAATCCACCCTCCCTTTTCACGCCCGCGGATTACGCCTTCCCGTTTCCACATAACACGTCCCTATATCGGCTGTTTTGCTCGTCGTTGACGGAGAGGGGGCCTCCTATTTTCCCACTTCAAACACAACAAACCTCCGAAAGGCAGAGAAAATCGATCCATTTTTGGGACGAATCTGCAGCAATCACATGCAGATAACGGGTCCATTTGACCCGATTCAAAATCATTCAAAAACCCGCCTAAATGTCAGTCCGTGACTTTCTTTAAAAACCCTAATGTCAGCTATAAATATGTCTCGAAGGGCTCAGCCGAAAGGGAGAGTTTTACTTTAGAGTTGGATACCATTCGATAATTTTTATCTGTCCCAAAACATTCCTCACACGAAAATTTTCGGATCTGTTTTGATCTGGAGTTTAAATCTATTCGGGTGAGATTCGAGACCGTCGACGCCTCATTCACTGCACCTACAACAGGTAAAATCATTATCCCTATTTCTATTTTGTTGTTCGTTGTTGTTAAGACCAGTTCCATGTGGTGCAAAGACGTATTGTTTGCTTGATTTTGTCGCTTTCTGTTGATTAATATGATTTTGCGAACATGAATGTACATGTTAAGTACAGGGCACATTTGTTGAAGTTTATCTCATTTTCCGAATGCAAGTGTTTGGCCGAAGCTTGAATTTAAAAGTTTAGCTTTATCCCTTGAATTCTATCCGATGATAGTTGATGAGCATGAGTAGTTCCTTGGTTTAGATTTGTTTGTTGGTTGGTTTGTCTTATATTAGTATGCACAAGTATAGGATGAATAACTGGCCTTTCATGTTTTTCTATATCGATTTTGTTTCTCGGATCTTTAGTTTGTTAAAATAGCACATAGGCATATTGATGACTTGCATTTACTCGAAATCTGTTATATCTTGTTTCAGTTGAGTAGGCTATTGCTTTCATTACTCTGCTTGATTTCCACCGCATTTTTTTTGCTTTTCCCTCGGATTCATGGCTTAGCTTTAAGCAGTTTAACTAGCTCATCGCTGTCTGGATTCTACATTGGTCTTCATGCTAATTTATGTGATTAGTGAATCTCAATGCTTATCTGCTGGGCTACCTGAATTAGAACAAATCAGAGTATTAAAATAGCTTATCAGAAAAACAAAACTGTAGTTTATGTATTGTTTGACTCCTTCTGTAATCACTACGTCTTATCACTCGTTAATAGAATATCCATGCCTCCCAGTTTTCGACTGAACTGTTTTCCAGCCCTAGTTTCTTTGTTTCAAATAACTTGAACCTTTGGAATCCTGAAGGGACTGAATATTTGTTAATGATTTCGAAGTTATTTATTTGTTTCAAAGTTACTGTTTCTCTATTGAAAATAGGTTTCTTTTGATAACATAGGCATGAAATGATTTTTGTTTTGAGTTTAAATGAAGATCTTTATAAGGATAAATGTCAATTTTGGTTTGAAATCTGTTTTACCTTTGCCCAGATTCTGCTTTTCTTGAAATGTCCAAATTCGTTTATTAGAAGTTGATTATAGTATGGAAAGTTTCGAAGGTTTAAATGTTTAGTTTCGCATTGTTTGAGTGTAATGTAGGAAACATTAGCTTGCTAAACATTCTAGTTCATTAGACAACACAAATTCCTCATAAACAATTGATTGCTATCTTGGTTGTTACACTCGATGAGCTTACTGTTATAGCTGGTTGCTGCTGAACTTTAAAGGGACAGAACACAGACCCGACCAAAGGAGGACTGTTGTTTGATATATATATTGCTTGTGAAAATGGTTATCTTTGATGAGGATTAGTTATTGCTTCGTTAAAGGGCTGGTCTTATTTATTTCTTATAATCACTGATGTCCATTGTCGCTACTTGACTGCGTCATTTGCCACTGGTTGTGTTTTTCAATAGTTCTGATTGATCGAGGCATTCTTGTATCCCAAATAATGTGCCATGCATTGCTAACTTGGTCTGTTGCGAGCTCTTCTTTTGATATAAATGTTGTTATCAATTCTGTTGGCAAACGCTGCGCCTTAATTTCTGTGACACTTTGCGTCACTATCCTTTGCTGTCCATTTCTTCCTTCTATACATCCTTACGAGTGTGTATACATGAGGTATACTTTGAATAAACATAAAGTATACATGATCTGCAGATTTGTCTGAGTTTATCTTTTACATGTTTAACATTGTCCATTGATCGTGTACTAATTCTCTTCCCTTTTTTTATGCATGAACATCGCATACGAGTCCGCGGGGACTCGTTTCCTCCCGCATTCGACGTTGGGCCGAAGCCCAACGAAACACTTCTCCCGGGTGCCCCCACCACCCATCATGAAAGAATATATTGAGGCCGTTGGTTTTTAAGCCAACAACTGATGAACAATGGCGACTTAAAATGGGTAATTTGAATCATTTAAATCATTTCATTTCTTTACTTTATTTTTGTTTGTGCATTTAATTTGTAATTACATGACTAATATTTTACTTGTTTCATTTTGTTTAGATTAGGTGAACTTTAGCGAATTTAGTCGGGTTGGCTTTAGTAAATGGGTAGGAAGAACTAACAATTAATTCCATAAGTTTCATTTTCTTCCTTTTATATTAGAGTTATTTATAGTATCTTAATATTTATTTTCAAAATAATTGATTTTTAAATAGCATATTTTGAATTAAAGGAGTTATGTCTTATTTATTACTATCTTAGAAATTTCAAAACATCACTAATACGCAAACATAAAATCAAATATATTTTATAAATAACTCTCTAAGTTTTGAATCAATTATGCATATTCTTAAAGAATAGTTAATAAAAAATAAAGAAAACTCTCAGCAGCTATTTTGTTTATGCTACTAGAAATGCAAAAACCAATTAATACCTCGCTACTTGAATTATGTCAAATATTTACTAAAACGCTGCATAAATCCCACTTTCTTCTACTTATATACTTTATGCAAATCTTATTTTAAATAGCATCTTTAGCTAAAGCCATAGCAATATTTATAAGTTTTATTTCCCTTTTTATGCAAGATCATTATATTTGGTACAAGTCTTATTCTAAATAGCATTTTTTTTTAAAGCCTTAGCAATATTTACAAGTATTATTTTAAATAGTATTATTATATTTTCTTTTAAAACCTCAGCAACATTTACAAGCCATTTTCTTAAATTTAAATACTATATTTACACTTAGCCTAATTAAATTTGAGTCCGGTCGGATTAACCATTATTAATGGAATTTAGAGGATGCCTAATACCTTTCCTTTAAGTTAGTTGAACCCTTACCTAGATCTTTTGGTTTCGTAGACTTTAAAAAATAAAATCAACTTTAGATAATTACTTTAATAACTTAGGTGCCCTAATTCACCGTAAATAATTAGGTGGCGACTCCTTAATTTTAAATAACCCCGGAATTACCCGGATGTTATAAACTATTTTGACTTAGGTTAAAATAGGGTATAACATCTATCATAAGTCTTCAATAAATATATATTTCAGAATATCGAAATTGAAAAGCAGAATTCAAGACGACAGAAAGTTATATTTTGGGAAAGTCTTTCCGGCATGTTGTGTTTTCCCCGAAACTTATTGATATAACCATGCCTTTTAAAGTTACTTTCAGGTTTTGCCCTTTGATTAAGGTGCAATGTTCAATTTTCTTGTGATCACCTTGGGTTAGGATGAAAATCATGGAAAATTAGGACCAAGTGATCTTTTCCTGCTATTTGCCTAGGCCTTGTGAATTTATTACTTGTATTGGTGGGACGTATAAGAGATACTTGATCTCCCGAAAGAATAGTGTAAATGTTAGCTAGAGTGGTCAGTTTTTAGATCGTTTGTTAATGTTTAGAAACTATTTGAAATGTAAAGGAGACAGTCATTTTAAGATGGAAATAACATTTCTGACAGAAATACCTCAGCTAAAACATGACACAACTCTATAGCTGGCACATGATGCTAGAGTTCGAAGTAATATGTTTGAATATTTGCTTTAGAACTGCAAATCTTTTTACTACAGTAATTTATTAAGTTTTATCTAGTCAACTAATTAGACCTAACATTTAGGAGTTGATTTCTATTTGAATTTTGAATAAATAGTATTTCCTAGTCTTTAGGAATTGTTATTTTCAGCAGATTTTCCTTGCTTATCTTTAGGTTTTTAAGCGTATTTTCTATTATAAATTGTAATCTTATACTGCAGTAAAAATATATCGAACTTTCAACTTCAGTTCATAAGCTCTCTGCTTTCTTGTACTCTACTGCATTCAACTCTAATTCTTAAAGTTTTCTTCCTCTTTATTTTCTTGTATTTTCTTTGTTTCAAAAACCAACAATTGGTATCTAGGGCCTTTTTTCCTTAAGGGACTTGTGAGTAAAGAAATGGATTCCGAAAATAGTTTTCCACGAATGGCTCCTCCTGCTTTCGATGGAGAAAATTACCAATTATCGGCTATTAGAATGGAAACTTAATTGGAGGCCTTTGATATTTGGGAAGCCGTGAAAGAGGATTATGAAATTAATTTGCTGTCAACTAATCCCACCATGGCCTAAATCAAGAGCTACAAGGAAAAGAAAACCAGGAAGTCCAAGGCGAAAGCAACTTTGTTTGCTGTTGTTTCAACAACTATTTTCACGAGAATTATGTCTCTCACGTCACCAAAAGAAATTTGGGATTATTTGAAGAAAGAATATGTTGGAGATGAGAGAATACGAGGGATGCAAGTATTACATTTGATAAGGGAGTTTGAGTTGCAGAGAATGAAAGAGTCCGAGACTGTCAAAGAGTACGCGGACCGATTGCTTGGCATTGTTAACAAGGTAAGATTGCTCAGTACTAAATTTAAAGATTCAAGAATTATTGAAAAAATTCTGGTAACAGTGCCCGAAAGATATGAAGCATGTATAACTACCTTGGAAAACACACAAGATCTGTCTAAGATTATCTTGGCAGAGTTGTTAAATTCTTTCCAGGCATAGGAACAAAAGAGGTTTATGAGGCAAGATGGTATGGTTGAAGGAGCCTTAGCGACGTACCCACAACACTCAAAGCGTGGGTAAAAATTTGAAAAATTACCCACCTTGCCAAAGATCAGTGGAAAAAATGGGACATCCACCATTCGATGTTGGAAGAGGCCAGACGCAAAGTGAAACAAGTGTAATCAACTTGGTCATGAAGCAGTGATTTGCAAAACGAATCTCAAAATCATGATGCAGATGCACGTGTCGCCGATCAAGAAGAAGAAGACCATTTTTTTGTTGCAACGTGTATATCAAGTAAGGTTTCAACAAATTCTTGGTTGATTGACAGCGGTTGCACTGACCATATGACTTATGACAAGAGTTTGTTCAAAGAGTTAAAGCCCACTAAAATATCTAAAGTTAGGATCGGAAATGGTGACCAGATTCTTGTTAAAGGAAAAGGAATCGTTGTCATTAAAACAAGTTCTGGTAATAAGACAATTTCAGATGTTCTTTATGTACCTAATATTGATCAGAACTTGTTGAGTATTTGTCAGTTGGTAGAAAAAGGATTCAAAGTATCCTTTGAGGATAAGCATTGTTTCATCAATGATGTTGTTGGAAAAGAAATTTTTAAAATTAAGATGAGAGGTAAGAATTTCTCATTTGATCCAATGGAAGATGTTCCTGTAGAACAACCAAAAGATCAAAGGCCGAAAAAATTGAAAGATTATACTCCAATTGAAAAAGCAAAAAGGGAACCTAGGCTTAAAAAAGATTGCAATGTTCCAAAAAGAATTAAAGCAATGGAGGAGTTGTCAATGTTTCAGGAAAATAAAATTGACAAGCTTAGAGTCAAGATGCAAACGGCGAGAAAACATGCCAGAAATTTTTAGCAGTCAAGCGTTGCAATCAAGTAGAGAAGTGAATTTAATTCACTACAAGTCCAAAGATCAATCTGCAGATTTATTCACAAGGTCACTTTCAGTTATCAAATGTGAAGATTCCAAGATAGAAGACCAAGATTTTGCAGTTCCTAAAGCAAGGAGGAGTGTTGAATATTTGCTTTAGAACTACAAATCTTTTTACTGTAGTAGTTTATTAAGTTTTACCTAGTCAATTAGTTAGACCTAGTATTTAGGAGTTGATTTCTATTTGAATTTTGAATAAATAGTATTTCCTAGTCTTTAGGAATTTGTTATTTTAAGTAGATTTTCTTTGCTCATCTTTAGGTTTTTAAGCGTATTTTCTATTATAAATTGTAGTCTTATACTGCAGTAAAATTATATCGAACTTTCAACTTCAATTCATAAGCTCTCTTCTTTCTTGTACTCTACTGCATTCAACTGTAATTCTTAAAGTTTTCTTCCTCTTTATTTTCCTGTATTTTCTTTGTTTCAAAAACCAACATAATATGCTGGAGTTTCGGTTGTCCAGTTCAAACTCCTCGATTTTTAAAGTCCAAAACAAAATTCTGAAATTTGAACTGAGCAATGGTTAAAACACCAGTAAAAGTTATTGGAGTTTCTCCATGTTTTAGCTTGGGGCGATTTTATTCAAATCCTATTTTCGTGTCAAAAGAAAGTTTTTTTTTTTTTTTTTTGAAACAGTAGTTTAATGTCAATTAGTGGCCAAAAAGTGATTATTTGCCTGTTGCATTAGAAAATAATTGAGATGCGCAGAAAATTAGCCCACAACACGTTAAGAAAAATTAAAAAAGAAAAATATAATGACAAAATAACAGGTACAAAAACACACATACATACTAGCATTAATAATTAGGTCAAACATTAATTTACAATGATGATAATATTACATGCTGCTTTAATCACTGGCCATTCAACAGGGGGAACAACAACCCATATATAGGTCTTATTCAAGCATGGCACTCCACAATCCACATGTATCCCTGATATTCTTGTAAGATCAGTAGTACATGCATTAATATTATGGAGCTTAATTGGTGATCAACACCTTAATTAGTTACGATTAATAAAACAGTAATGCTATTAATGGTCGACCTTCTTGTGTCTGCGCATGATCAGCGCCTTCTGGCAGCGGTTTCCCTCTGGCAATTGAAGAAAACAGCAGCAACAGGAGAATCAAGCTCATTTTCTTCAGAGAATTTGCGAGTACAGAAACGATCCCTGGAGAGTGGTGCACTGGATAATGTTTGCCTTTTCTTCTGCTTGAACAGCAAAAATACAAACCTGTGGATTCCAATATTTGGCCTTGGCATTTCATACCCAACTACTTCTCTTCCTGTCAATTAGTAATTGGATTTACTTTTTTTTGACAAGTGTGTAAAAATATACTACTATATATCACTGTAAGACATACCAGTTGCATCCAATTAGTGGAATGTTAATTAATTAAGATATTTAAGAAGAGATAAGGGGAAGTTAAGAAAATTCGCCTATGAGACTATGAGTCAGACTATACATCAAATCTCTCTCTGAAGGGGTGTGTATATATATTAAATTAAATGGAGTACTTTTTACCAAAACATTTGAAATACTGATAAGTATCTTGTACTAAATAAATATTTAATTAAACTAGTACTCCAAATGTTTAACAAATTATTAACTGAAGTCTGAATAGGTGATTTAGAACTCAATGTTTAGGCTTACTAAACATTTATGTTTTTTTTAATTGGTAAACATTCATATATTTTCATCTTACTATGCATTATTATATGCGAAAGCGTTGTACAATTAGCGCCGAGATTTTCTTAGATCATAGAAATCTTATTATTTCTTGACATTGCGTATGCATATTTAAGTGAAAAAGATAGCCAAGTATCTGTTTCAATCCTTTTTTTTTTTTTTTTTTTTTTGAGAAGGATCCACCCAGGCTTTCAATTAGGTCTACAGGGAGGTGAACACTTCTTTTTTCCTGTGCTCCTTTTTTTTTTTTTGATCATTAATAAATAAAATACAAAAGTCAATGTTTGATCCTGTTACCACCAGGAATTTATGCAATGAAGAAAATATACCTATTTATGACAAATAAAATAAATTTAAAAAATATTATTTTGGAGTACGGGTCAAGGATACATACCAAAAGAGCAATCTGTAGTGCCTGGAATGTCTGTGACAATCCTGTAAAGATGGTCAAATCCTCTTTTCAGATATTTGTCAACTATAATTATTGCACAAATATGTCACTTTGTTTCTTTCATGAATCGAGTACGTTTTTTCCGTTACCACTTAATGTGACCATTTTGCAGTATTCATTTTTGGTACCTCCACTATAGTGTTGAGGGGAACAAGTAATTAATAAGGACAATGTGAACAATTATTGGACATTTTATAATTTGCTTGACTAATTAAAAGCCACAATAATATATGTATTTATCAAAATTCTTTTATTTTCGCAACAATTCACCAAAATCTTATAATCCGTAACTTGTAATTTGTAAGAAAAATAAGTTTTATTCAACTAGGAACCTTTTATTGTTGCGAGCAGCCAAGCCAGCCAGTTAATCACATCTCATTTAAATGATGATGAGATTTAGTTTGCACGTTGGGTCGTCACAACACCATTGTATTGAACTGGAGTATCTGTGAGTTTTCTGGTGAAGTTTCCAAATAGAATGGCTCATTTATCTTCTAAAAAAGGGATGACTGATATAAATTTCTCACATATATATGTAATATAGACTACTATTGTTTAAAGTATAGTTCAATAATACTCCAGTACTTTATATGATCATATCTCTCTAGTTGCTGATGCAATAACATAAAGATTAATCTGTACTGCTACTATATATAACCATATCTCCATGAGTTGTTGATGCAATCATGTCATAAACATTAATACCAGAAGTTAATTTATTTTCTCTTTGTATTCCCAATATAATTTGTTAGATGATTGTCTCATTGGTGTTCAACTTTTAGAAAAGGTTAAAAAAAAAAAAAAAAAAAATCAAACAAACTCACGGGGAACTTTTAAAAAAAATATTCCTTGTCCAAACACCATATGATCAACATAGGATGATCATTTCATATACACTTCCAAAGTAAACAATTGAAAAGGAGGGAAGATAAAATTGTAAAGAGTTAGCTAATAAAAGGCATATGTCTATACCAGTGTAGATGTTCCCTGAGATATGGATCACTGGGACCAGGAACATCTGGGTCTATCATGATCTGTCAATTAAGGTAGAAAAAAAAAAAATAGGGGTCAAATATCCATATAAATAATTGAAGAGAAATGTATTAATAATGAGTTTTAAATTATATACACCACAACAAGTAATTTTTACACTATCAGGTCACTTAAATGATATTTTTTGGTCTTTTTAAAACGTGAAATTTGTAATCTTAAAAATAAAACAGATTACCTGCTATAACAGATTACCTGCTAGTGTGAAAATTTCTTATACTATGACTGTTTATATATTTAAACTCATTAAAATTAGTGAACAAGAAAAGAAGACAATATTATGAGGGAGTAGTAGAGTATTAAGTACCAGTGTGAAGAAGGATCTTAGATCACCACCATGAACTTCAACCCTAGGTTTAGAGGTGACTGAGGAAGGAAAAAGTTCATGTCCATTATAGACATGTTTGCTGGAGTTATAAATAACAGACATCTTAACACTTGGAGAAAAATAATCAACAACTTCCCCAATCACTCTACCGATCACAAGGGGATCAGACATTTTCGAAGCCATTTGAAAGATTTAAAGACTTATCAGTAGTGGATATAAAGAGTTCGAGTTGTTTTTTGGTGGAGAAGAGAACAGCCAAAAAGCAATATTTATAGTGGCCATCAGATCATTGTAGAGTCAGGTGGGACTGGATTAAAATATTGATAGTTCAAAAAATGGGAACCAAATTAAAGAAAAGAGAAGCCCAAAAAGGTTATTCTCCTACTCGTGCTACAATGACTTAAAGTCATAGCTTAATTAGCAGCTAGAGAAAGAATATGGGTTCTATTTTATGGGCTTTAGCCTCATAAAAAATGAAGGAAAAAAAAAAAAGCGTACCAAGGTTTAGAAAGAGGGATAAAGATGATTTGACAAGTTACTGAATTGTTTTCTGTTTTTTCTTCGGCCCCACCTATCAGGGACGGAGCTAGAGTGCAGGAAGCGGCTTCTGTAGAATTCAGTAATTTGATTCAAATCTTATACATAAATGATTAATTTAGAAGACAAATAACTCAAAAGAACTAAAATCCCGAACTAATAAATTTTAAATTCTAGCTTTGCTTTTTCCACTCATCCCTCTGTTTACCCTTTTCTGTTAGTATATATTTGAAGGCAAACTACCAGTTCACTGTGTGTGTAATTTCTTGCTAGAAAGATATGTTTGAACTGCATACACTGATGAGAATTGCTATATTTGACCAGTCCGTCCATCACTCAAGGGGTCCTTTGGTTCTTAGATGATGCATAGATGATGCATAGAGTGTTACACAATGAACAATAATAATATAGAGATGTTATGTGGTGTTAGAGGAAACACTTGTCCCACAGTGATTGTGTAAAGATTTTTAAGAAGTTCATAATATAATGGACTACCACTTCATTCATTGCCTTATAGTTTTAGTTGAATACTTAATTTTTTTAAATATGGTAGTACAATATTAGAGTCAAACTTTGGTAAGCCCATTTGACCATAATGCTTTGTATTTTTCTCTCAAATAAATCCATCGGCTCTGAGTTTCTTGTCTGTGGATCTTAATTAGCCTATTGAATCACAAACTTTGCTCCGGATTCGCTTCTTAGCTTGTTGAGCATACTCTCCTCTTAGCTCAGGATTACTTTTCAGCTTGTTGGGCCTGAACTTGCTCCCTTCCTACATCAAATTTCACTCCTCAATCTTCTACAAAATAAGATAAAAAAAAATCAATCCATGTGTAGGTTCAAGAACCGTACACGTGCAGGAGGATGTTAGAAATACATTTGTCCCTAAAAAGAAAATCAGCTATCTTTGGTGGTCTGTAATTGTATGATAATACATGTATCTACGTAAACGTTACGCCAAAATAGGTAATGCAGAGCCTAATGTGGTGTTAAATGTTATAGTACAAACTAAGAGTTGTACTAATTAGGTAAAACTTTACGTCGGGATTATTTTCAACATATCGAAAACCAAACAACCCTGGACTATTAGAAGAAATGTATGTCCCTATACAATTTACCCTAATTGCTGTCCAACGGTAAAATTAATTTTGGGGAAACACAGAATTTACTTCCACTTTTAGATAGCACGTACACTATTTTATTTTAAAAAGGAAAAGCATATGGAATTTGCAGATACCGTCTTGGACATTCTCAAGCTAGTTAAAGCATCAAAATTACTTTAGTATTTAAGGTAAAAAAAAGTTGAACTTCCTTCATAATTTTTCTTTTTTTGTTAAAAAATTAGAACTTGAGTAATGGTACCTAGCTAGGAGATGAGGGTATAAAGGGACACTCCACCACCAGCCTGCAAACAATTAATGGTGGAAGTCAGGTCATATCAAGAAAAAAGAAACTCAATTTCTATGCAGCTTTAAACTCGTAATAGCAAGAAGAAGCTTACTATTAATAGAAATCTGAATTTACCTTTTTCTCCATATTCCATTCTACAAGCTGATTCTTCCTCTTTTCTCCTTAATTTTCCATTTGTAGATGCATCTGCATTACATTGCACAGTTCAGACATGACAGCACAGAGATTAATTATTTGCTGCTTGGTTAATTCAATACTTTTAATTATCGTTCATTGATTCCTCTATGTCTCTCGCTCTCTTTATTTGTTTGCTCATTATTTATTTGTCAATTAAGTTATTAATCATCATGGATAGTCATTTGCACTGTTTCTACTACTTTCCCCATGTAGATATCAACGTTGAGCAGCGTAGATACTGGAACTGACACAAAGACAGCTTTATGCATAAACTTTGGGAATTGGTTGAAGATGAGACTTGAGTAGTATACACTGACCATAAAATTAGAAATCTCTCGATCATTAATCACATATTTTTGGTTCGAGCCCTACGAATAAAGTTGGTCTTTAATAGGTAGTTAGGAGTAGCAGTGTTTTACCAAAAAATTGGTCTTTCCGAATTACTCCAGATTAGTTGATCCCAATGCGAATAGAGGAGACCGAATGCAAAACCAAAAAAAAAAAAAAAAAAAATAGCTTGTTTGATCAAAGAATTTGTCACCTTGTTTTCGAATTCAAACAAAAACTATAAAGTCTTTGTGTTGCTGCAGCTTTTGACAAATAACTAATACTCGTAATAGTGTCCCATTTCGATCGCATAAGCAAGTAGCTAGTGTTCTCCCCTAGAAAATAGAAGTGACATATAGTATATATAGCTAGGCGTTTTTATTCTACGAACCACTATCCCGTTATAAAATATTTGAAATTCTTTATCTTCATTTCTATCATTATTTGTTGCACCGCATAATCACTTCAAACTTAGTGGTGAATTAGATAATACTACTAGTAATTATCAATAGGATTGACACCACGAGCTAGGCACAATCAAGAATCTTTGCTAAATGAAGGAATTAAACCATGTAAATTGTAGTAAGTGAATTTTTCCCCCAAGATATATAATTACTCTTTGCTGCTTCCAACCACACAATGAAAAATTGATGCTCCACCATTTGAGTCAAGATAATAAAAATAACGTCATTTTGATTCCTTGTACCAATTCCATTTCTTCGGTTGTTAGATTCTACCACATACTTGTAGGAAATGACTTAAAGCATGTTGAAATATTCCCCAATTGTTCATACTTCAAATGATGAAATGCCCCCAGTAGGGATATCAAATGGGCGTGACAAGGTGACAGGTTAAATTTTAGAGGGCTGAAGCAAATTGAGTTAATAAATGGGAAAAAACATAACTAGGCAATAGTTAAAAAATAATTCCAAAATCGTAGCAACATTAGTTAGTTTTCATTTCATAGCAATTAAATATTAGCAACTTCCCCAAAAAATTCCTAGAATTAAGTTGAATGAGGATCAATACGAAACTCTTCCTATATTTTTGGACAAAGTATTTATCTTCCATATTTGAAACAATCATTCAAATTTTTTTGATTCTTTCCTTTTCTAAGGTATATTTTGCTGGGGAAAAAAAAAATCTAACCAGCATTTGTGTATATATCTAATTATACTCATAAACATATATATTTATACATAACAAATACTAGTGAAATACACTTGATATTTTCATAAAATATATATTTATACCATAAATATACATGGTATTTTCACAAAAAAAAAGTGTTTATACCGTAGATATACATGTTATTTTTTCAACTGGAACATATTTTTCATGCAGCATATTTATCCCATAAATATACAAAGTATTTAAAAGAAGGAACAGAAAATTGAGATATTAGGGTGTATTGATTAAAGAAGAGCGAGAAAATTAATGGAAAAATAGAATTAAATAAAATATTAAAAGAATAATTGTGGATGTGGATTCCTAATTTAATGGAAAGAATTTACTAATTCTCCCTGATTTTGGTGGAGTAAATGACCGTGAGTGAGTGTACCCCAAAGTTATAAAAGCTGCTATTTTTGTTCAACTTTAAGAGTTATGCTAATTATGTTTATAAGTCTTAAAGTGTGACTAGCAGTGTAAATTTCTCTTAATAAATGGCTTGATATGAGCTAATCATAACCCACTTGTCCAATCTAACATCATTTTTTATTTATTTGTCTTTTACAATTTATTTAATTACCAAATCAAAGTAACAAATATTTATATATTTTTGGAATTCGTCATGACTATATTTAGCCAACCGAAAACACTTCTTTTTTCATGTTTTGGTAAGAACTTTTATTGGTCAATTTGGACTAAATAGATTGCTCAATGGACCTATCTGCTTAAACACGAGTAGGTTTTTTATCATTTTAAAGGCTAAATTTGACACCTTGAATTTTCAGCATTGTTATCAGTAAATGGAGGGAAGAGATGCATGTAGCTACTGCACGTCTGCACCTATGTGCATTGAAATTCTTCCTAATGGAAGGAAATTTCATACTAGTCAAATCTCTTAATATTCTCCCTTTTTTTCCCATGTTCCAAGTGAAAGAGGGAATGGAGATTACCACTGGAGTAGAGATTATTTAATGGTGTTGGTGCATTCTACAACTCTGCAGCCTACGATTCCCTGCTACTTATATATAGTGCCTGAGCAATTAATATATGAGCTATAAATGCGTTGCCTTATTATAAATAACTGGGATCAAACATAACAAAAGAAAAATATTTACTTGGAATTAATGTTTACATTAAATCCAATAAATTGATCATTATAGTCGCAAAATTAACATGTTTTTTTATATTCATTTGTTGAGTCCGTTACGTTTTGCACCTCTAATGTATGTTCTTTTTTGTGATCTACACCCTGTCCTATTATTTTTTACGATCTACACCCTATCCTCCTTATTTTTGTGCAAAACAATAAAACTGCTCTTTTTTTAAAAGTTTCCAGAAGGGTAAAACAGGAAATACAAATAAGAATACAAAATAAAATGCATAAAAATTTAAAAGAGCTCAAAAAAGAAAAAAGATGTCGGCCTATTTCCAAACCAAAACTATCCATTCACTGTGTACTCGTATTTGTCTTCTTGTTGATAGAAAATAGGCTAAAGTCATAGATAGACCCACAAACTTGTCCATATTTTTCACTTGGACCCCTCAACTAAGCGGCGTACCATATGAACCCTTCAAGACAACCTTTATTGTGCCACTTGGACACCGCGGGCCAGCTTGGCACATTGCGTGGAATTCACTGACATTGAGCGCGTGAATGTATTAAAAGGAAAGGAAAAAGCTAATTTCTACATCCCACCCCACCCACCCACGCCACCCTTTCTTCTTCTTCCTTATAGAGCCGCCATGATAGTCAAATCCGAAGAACCAACAATGGCGGTCTCAAGTTTTATTCACCTCCAAGCTTCTCAACTCCATCTCTAGCTCAAGTTCAACTCAACAAATCAATTAAAAATACTTTCCATCAACAATTTAAAATTAGGAAGCAGCCATTTTTTTTTTAATTATTATTTTTAGATCATATGGTAATGCATATTAGAGTCTCTTAATTAATAGGACATTTTTGTACGTTTATTCTCGTGAAATTGGAGGTAAGAGTGTAATGGAGGTATATTAGAGGTCTATGGTGAGGTGAAATGCTCGATTTTTCCGTTCGTTGTCGGAAAAAAATGGAGATGGCCTGAATTTCATCATGAAGATGGCCGGAATTATTTTAAGGACCCAAATCTGACTCCTCTTTTTTAGAACAAAACAAAGCATTTAAGAGGAAGAAGCAATCTTATACAAAGTATTTGGGGAAGGAGGTGGCGGAGACAGTGGTTGTGACCTAGTGGATCCGGTCGGCACATTGGTGGTAATGGCGCAGGAAGAAGATGAATGAGAGAGATTTTTTTTTTTTTTTTTTTTTTTTTTTTTTAATTGAGAAATCTAAGGAATTAATTGAGTTCAAATGAGGGTCACGTAAATGTATATTTGGGTTGTTTTGGATGAAGCCTTGTTAATTTTATATGTGGCATTGTAAAAATACATGACAAATTTTAATTGGGTAGCAAATAATACAGGGTTGGCGCGTAATACATAACACGCACAAACTTTTATTTCAAGCCGGTCGACCGACGTGTCTAAGTGACACAAAGAAAAGTAGTCTTAAAGGGTTCATATGGTACGCCGCTCAGTTGAGGGGTCCAAGTGAAAAATATGGACAAATTTGAGGGTCTATCTATGACTTTAGCCTAGAAAATATAACACTCGTGCATAACTCGACATAACACACATTACAATAGAAAACGTTGAATTCCTATAGAAGATCACATAAAGAATATTTACTTGATGGACCAAAAAAGAAAATGATTAGTTACTAAAATTTTGTAATCACTTATGACGTGACATTCGCCTCCTTTAGCAGCTGCTTAATTTCTGGCAACTTGAACTCCTCTGCATTTAGAGAAACTCTTTGAAAACGGAAATTGTTATTTTAGACTGCATAAGATAAGATAATAGCAAAAAAAGTTAACTGCTCAAGAAAAAAATATTAGAAGATTCGTGATTTATCTAAACAGGAAGAAGAGTAAAAACTTTGACCTACAAATAATCCACTTATTTGTATTAACTCTTGACAAATCGATCATTCAAATAAAAGAGAATGAACAATCTCGACAATCCAAAACTAAAAAGTACTTTCCAGATAGAAGATCAGATAAGATAATTTATGATTGATACTCTCTTTTCTTGACCAAATCTAGAAAATACAGATAAGCTCAAATGAATCAGCAAGTAACAAATGATTTTCAGTAACGAGACACGTTTCTAGCTTTCTAATCCACTTCTAGTAAGATCGTTTTGTTCTCTAATCGTGTTGTTTATCTGGTCTTGATAGGTATGATATCTGGGACAGACAAAGAGTTTCGGTTCGATCTAATTACCTCCTACACAAACAAAAAGAAAAATTAGAAAAAAAAAAGTTATATTATGTGTATTTCCTGTTTTACTCTTCTGGAAACTTTTTAAAAAAAGCAGTTTTATTGTTTTGCACAAAAATAAAGAGGATAGAGTGTAGATAGTATAAAATAATAAGACAGGGTGTAGATCACAAAAAAGGACATACATTAGAGGTGCAAAACGAAATGGACTCTCATTTGTTTGATGGAAACATTGAACGCGATTCATTCTTCTGATAACAATAAAACATAGATCTATCGAGTTCTCTTATGCAATGGAATGTGTTGTGGATAGGAGCACAGGCTCAACATCTCACTGGGCCCGGCCCAAATACCATCAGGTTTAGGGCAAAGCCCACTTTTTTTCTTTTCCTTATAACATTATGTCATCAAATAGCCCACTTTGGACCTTATCAATGGTATTGATAGAATTTCTCGAGTAAATTACAAAATACTTAAATGACTGATCATATCAAAAACCTAAACTCAACCATGAAGGATAACATGGTCACATGAAAATATCTGATTAATTCCATATCAGCAAACATTTGCTGGCAGTGAGAAACTCAATAATTTACTTTATTCAATGCCAACAGAATATTGTCCCCAAAATCCGTAACTTTCAAAATAATTAAATTGCAACGTGTCGGATTGTTTATCGCCTTACATTCCTTTATTTATTCAGTATGATTTACATAATAATTATGGTTAAAATACATAAATTAATTATGATTAAATTGATATAGACATGTAATGCAGTCATTATTCTTGAACTAATAGTTAGTTTAGGAGGACGACGACAACAACATAACTCGTGTAATTTCACCATCCTTAATTTTCATTGGCACTTGGACAAGTCACTTATTTAAGGAAAGATATATTGATAATCTATTCAAATACTCATTATGTTAATGCTCTTAAATGATTTTCCTAATAGGAATGCTAAAATGTTAAACGACATATATTATTACTTTTTTTTTTTTTATTACTACTCTTAATAAGAGGGAACAGAGGAGCTTCCCGTTCTACTGAATTGACTGATTTGCCCTTAATATTTAACTTATCCCATTGGTCATCATGGTATAAAATGGTAAATATCTTCAACTTTGGGGCCTTCACTTTGGTTTTATTCCTTTTGTTGCCGCCAAAGAAGTTGCACCTCTGGGTCCCATTCGACAGGGACATTTCCTGACCTGCCTGGCATCTGTTTGCTATGCACTTTCTCCTATGAGATGGTAAATTGTCCATTTGTCTGCTTAAATTCTAAGGGGTCGTTTGGTAGAAGGTATAAGCTGGGATATCCCAAAGATTAATTTTTATATTATATTTGGTAGAAGGTATAAATTTATTCCAGAATAAATTTATATCATATATCAAATATGGTACAAAAATTAGTGCTGGATATTCCAGCCTATACTTTCTTATCCCAACCATCTTTTAGATGGTATAAAATAATCCCAACAGATGGGATAAATTAATCCTGAGATTATAATCCCGGGATAATTTCGACTATCTACCAAACGACCCCTAATTATACCCCTTATTTGGTGTAATGTCTTATAGTTGTAGGACAAAAGTTCTGCTGGGATATACATATTTTACATACTAGATATCCATGTCAAAGCCAAAATATGTTTACATTATATTTTTTGGAACAAAGACGAACTGGTTCTACATTTTTTTTTTTCTTTTTTCTTATGAACGTAGATAACCATAAGCCTTAAAAAAAGTATGAGCAAAATACTGTACAAAAGTAAGGCTGCCATTATAGTAAATAGGAAATGACATTTATAAATAAATATTAGAACTTGAAATTGAGAACGAAGCATATTCAACAAATCTCTCACTTGGTATCTAAAGTATATAAAAACCACTGACCTGTCAAGATTCAGATTCCAATTGGTTCTTGGTTCTGGTCAGAGACTGATTTTTCTGTGCCAGCAGTCCAACAAAGAGGCAAATTAGTGGTACCTTTATTCCTATTACGAATGATACGCTCTGCTTGCTCTCTGCCCGTGTCCACTAGAGCTCCTATTAAAGCGAAGAGAAGGCTAAAACTCGTCGCTGAAGCAACTAAGCAGGATTCTATTTCTACGTAACAATAACGCAGGATAGCATAAAATGCCCACATGTTTGAATAAATTTTCATAACAAACAAAAGTTATTTAACTTCCACAATAGATTTCATGGATCAGCGAGTTTTACTTTTTTGTTAGATAAATGCTATGCACAATAGTAAAGATGCAGATTTGAGAGTAATTAGTATTGCCTAACAGTTTGCGCATAACTGAGTGAAAGCTTTTGAAAGGCAATTAATTAAGGGCACAACCAACTGTAAAAGCATCAAGATGCTTGCCTGTGGATCATCTATAACTTTTCCTATTTTCCACTGTAAAGCTTCTTTTAAACCAAGTAGGAAGGTAGCACGAACGCAAGAGCCATTCACCACACTAACAATGCATTAAAACACATTCCTCTGTGCAAAGGAAAGCCAATTTTCAGTTGACTCTTGCAGATGTTTCACCAACCGCAACAACTGTCTTCAATCCTGCAAAAAGAGCATATGCTCGGAACTAACAACAACAACTATCTTCAATCGCACAAAAAGAGCTTATGCTTGCTTATTTCAAATGGACTGGCGCGGTTAATGAACTATTAGGTTATATTACTAATATAACCCCTTTGTACTAAGTGAATGATATTTATTCTACATATAACAAAATTGCTAGTTAGTCCCATCACTTACAGTTTGAAACCAACTTTTGTTCCCAAATATTGTAAATATTTTCTTTATTTAAATATTCTCCTTCTTGAGAACCTATTGTAATTAGGTCCTATAATTTCTAAGTCAAATTATAATTACTTTGTATATAATTTCACATTGATGAAGATAGGATTAATTTTACTGCCACGGACTAGGTTTCCTTCCAAAACTACGGAAATCAAAACTTCACTCTCTCTCTCAAATTTAAGACCACTATCAAGAAATAAGTCTTATATTCGACACATAATTAGAATAAACTACCTTGCAGGTGGACTTTTGAGAAAACAAAAATGCGGTTTTCTGCTTTAATGTTGAACACAATGTGAAACGTAACAAAATAGTTGACAAAACATAAACCGTGCAGTTATCACCTTTGGGATATTTAAAGTCTCGCAGCGTTCGCTATTCTCATTGAGTTCATAATACCAGTGACTGACACCAAACTCACCACGTAGAGCAACCAGGAGGCCTTAGCTAAAATAGTCATGGTCCTTAGATGGATATACGCCATTCCATGTTTGGTTGACATTTTGGCGGATGTATAACTAATACATGAATTATTTAATACATTATCTTATCCTCACTTTCCACCATGATAATAAAACACCACGGGCGGCGTTTTTAACCAAAATCCACCATTACGGCACATGATGGGGGGTTTGGCAAGACCCCTACCTCGTCCATTGATTTAATAAACAGGCTCACCTCTGAGGGGGACCATACGTCTCGCTCCTTTGATTTTTAGGACAGCATAAGCATCCATTTTGCCATTTGATCCAAGATCTTACAAATATATCCTATGCTAATGCATTGAAACTTACCATAAGTTTTGCATCCTATGGTGCTCCGGACCTTAAGGAAGAGGTTCAAAGTACCAACCGTGATTCCCGACCCCCGCGCTCTAGATGGGAAGTCGAGCTTATTCATGATGGCACCTGTCTCCTCCACCACCTGGGTCTCCTTCGTTCAAAAAATCCTTGGGGACCTCGAATAATTGTGTAGCATGTTTGGCTAAGCAAGGGCAAAAATAACAACAACAACCTTCCCTATAGCAATGCTTGATAGAGATGTTTCTATGATTCATCTTTGTCTTTATTCCATCAATGATGCTTTGTATCCTCCATGGAGGTTTAAGAGTACCATTTAGCATTTGAACCAACTAGCATGGAATCGATTCTACTTGAAGTGCCCGTGTCCGATGATTAACACACCAAGATATTTCAATCGCGGCCGGCGGCGGCATTTTGGCGCGGGTTAGTCCTAGGCCTCGACGGATGCGAAAGCCATTATCGTTCCTCCGCACCTCGGGATACATTTCCGACGGACGTGGAGCGGCCACTTATCCATTCATCAACCGGATGACAATTGGTCATGGACACGGGCGACTTTTTTGATCCGTGACTCGGGGTACTCTCCGTCTTATTTTAATTTGAGCGATAATTACCTGGAATTATTGTTGGTAATGGTAGCACTATTCCAATTCGAGGTTATGGTCATACTTCCTTCCCCCCACCTAATGCTCAATTACGTTCCGAAATGTCTTGCATGCTCCAAAACTCATCAAAAACCTTGTTTCCGTACGTAAATTCACTAAGGATAATAATGTTTTTTGAGTTTGATCCTCTTGGGTTTCTACGCGAAATTTCCGACGGGGAGCCGCCTAACGAGATGTGAGAGCACCGGGGAATTGTATCCTCTCAATGCCGGTTGGTCCACTCCACCATCCACCTTCCTCGCCGCATCACCTAGCTTGTGGCATTCCCGCCCCGGTCATCCGGAAAAGCTATCCTTAGTTCTCTTCGTAGTAATGCCTTAATTGAATGTAATAGGGCCCGTATCTTCTTTTTGCACCTCTTGTCCTTTGGGGAAACATGTTAAATTGCCATTTTATGATTCGTTGTCGTTTACTACTATGCCGTTTGACATCATTCATAGTGATTTATGGACATCTCTTTTTTAAGTTCTAATGGGCACCGCTATTACGTTTTCTTTCTTGATGATTATAGTAATTTTTTTTGGACCTTTCCTATCTCTAACAAGTCTCAAGTGTATTCCACTTTTCTATCTTAAGGCGTTAATACGGACTCAATTCGAAAGAGACATTAAAAACATTCAATGTACCAATGGGCGGGAATTCGCAAATGGGCATTTTCAATCTTTTTGCGCCTCAAATGGTATAAATTTTCGATTTTCTTGCCCCATACATCTCTCAAAATGGCAAAGCGGAACGAAAAATTAAATTCATTAACAACATAGTGCGCACTTTTCTTGTCCACCTCCGTCCCCCCTCTTTTTGGCATCATACTCTCCAAAATGGCCACATACCTCCTCAATATACTTCCTACCAAAGTCCTTAGACAAAAATCACCGACGCAAGTTCTTTATCAACGAACCCCCTCTTATTCCCATCTCTCGGTTTTCGGGTGTCTATCTATCCTCTTTTCCCCCGTCTACGACTATTCATAAGTTACAATCCAGATCCACGCCGTGTGTTTTTTTGGGCTATCCGTTGAATCATAGAGATATAAGTGTTATGATTTGTCTACCAACAAAATCATCATCACGGCATGTCCTCTTTGACGAAAACTTTTTTCCCTTCTCCAAATTGCACTCCCTTGTCTTCCTATGAATTTTGGACCATGGAATTTCCCCGTATACCTTGCATTTTCTGTCTCCACCTACTCCTCCCGTCATTCCCTCGGTCCACCCTCACCCGCCGCTGCTCCGGTGGAATCGCGGACCATTGTTGACCCTCCCACCGGGCTGTTCGCCCGTGATCGCCGGCATCCTCAACCCCATCGCCCCCACCCGTAGAGTATTTATCGGCGGTCCCCAACCCCACCGCCCCCACTCACATGATTAATCCCCCTCCCGCATAAATTACTAGAAGCCAACGCGGGATCTTCAAACCCAAACAACCGTTCAACTTAAATACTTCCAAGATTCTCTCCATCTCGCCTATCCGCGAAATCCTCGTCGGTGCAAATGACCACAATTGAAAGGATCGCCATGGTTGATGAATATAATGCTCTAATAATAATAAGACGTGAGTTGGTTCCACGTCCCCCGATGTGAATCTTATTAAAAATGTGGATTTTTCGTCATAAAAAGAAATCCCGATGGTTCTTTTGAGCGTACAAAGCCCGTCTTGTCCGCTTTAGGCGAGTCTCAACAAAGTCGTTGAGTTGATTGCGACGAGACTTTCGGAAAACCTTGTCAAACCGGCCTACTATTCGCACCAATTGTTAGAAATCGAGCATTTTTATGCACACTCTTGGCCCATTCTTTTTGGACGTCAAGAATGAAATTCCACGAAATCTTATCATGAGACATGTCAAGTTTGATATGCGCACGTCGGCTTTGATTTAAGGATCTAATAGCATCCCCATCATCTCTCGTTCTTGAGAATATTCGTCTACGTTTAGACAAACCCGTGCACGGTTCCAACGCTTAGGAAAATGTCTCCACGCATTGGTTTTTCAATAGCCGATGATCACTCTTTTATTTATCTGTCGAGGATTACGAATTGCTTACATTCTCGATATATGTTGACGAAATTATTCTCACAACCTCTTATGGAGAAATCCATCATGTCTCTCCTTAGTAAGAATTTGCTATGAAAGAAAGAGTCAAATGAAAGATATTTTCTATCGTCTTCCCGACTTCACATGGCATTTTCTCTCGTGAAGAAATGGCCATTAAATCCAGCGTGCGGGCACGCACAATCGTAATCCCGGGGACACCATAGCCGATCTCGATTTTGTAAATTCTGCGCGGCCGGCCTTTGATCCCACCCAATATCGTGAATTTGGCAATCGCTTTACAATACCTTACATTCACAAGACCGTGGATTTCCTATGCGGTTCAACAAGTATGCCTTCAATTTACGATCCTAAGGTTGCCCGTACCTTGTAAACGCGTAATCGACACGTTCGAGGTCCTATTGATTTTGGTCTCCATCGGGGCTCCTCTTCTCTCTTGCCCTCTTATACGGCGCGGAAAGATGGGGTGGTTGTCCGGACACTCGCCGATCAACTTCGGTTTCGTGTCTTCCTCGGAGATAACTTCCATTTTCATCCAAACGGCAACCTACCTTGTCCAAGTCGAGTGCGGAAGACATCGTGGCGTCGCCAATGTCGTCTCGAGTCCCGTTGGCTTCGCAACCTTAAAGTATTTATCCCATCCGGACGGTTACATTGGTTTATTGTGATAACGTTAGTGCCATATACTAAGTCGTGTAATCCATTTAAGACTAACGCACTAAACATATTGAGATGGACATACATTTCGTACGCGAGAAAATTGCCGTGGAGAAGTTCGTGTTCTTCACGTCCCGTCCCGTTACCGGATCGCGATATCTTCACTAAAGGTCTTCCGCGCGTGCTATTTGATGATTTCGGGGACGATTAATAAAACGACAACCTCCCGCTTCATTTAAAGGGGGTGTGATAGACTATGTAAATATTGTAAATATTCCCTTCCTTATGTAAATATTCCCTTCCTTATGTATTGTAATTAGGATCCTATAATTTAGCTTTAGTATCATTATATACTACTTTGTATATAAAACTTTCACACATCAATACAGATTACGGATTGATTTCCTACAGAAACCAACTTTTTGTTCCCAAAAGATGGGACTCAGAATCTATGTTTCTTTATTTGTTGGTGGCTCCATCTTGAGAACCTTGTTCACAAAAGTGAAAAATGTAAACAATTTCTAAGTCAAAATTATAATTAACTTGGCTATAATCAATTGATGAAGATAGTAATAATTTTACTGCCACACAAATAAAGTCTCCACTACGGAAATCAAAACTTCACAGGGGCAACAAATTCAAATTTAAGACTCCACTATCAAGAAATAAGTCTTATATTCGACACATAATTAGAATAAACTACCTTGCAGGTGGATTTTTGAGAAAAGCTAAGGTAATGCGGTTTTGCGAGCTCCAATGTTGAACACAAGTAAGCTGAAACGTAACAAAATAGTTGACAAAACATAAGTGCAGTACTAACCTTTGGGATATTTATTCGCAGCGCCTTTCTCTATTCTCATTGAGTTCTCCGTAATACCAGTGACTGCTACCAAATTGACACGAGAGCTCGTTTGGTAGGAGGCCTTAGCTAAAATAGTCATGGTATTAGATGTGGTATTACTTTATTCCATGTTTGGTTGACATTTTGGGGCATGTATAACTAATACATGAATTATTTAATGGGAATTTTACATAAATGACTACACTTTGGGGGTTTAAAAATTGTCATAGCTACGGTTTGAATATTTACGTTGCGTAGCTTCATCAGATTTTCCTTCTATTCAAAAAATCACTAGTATTCATAAAACGGCCTGATCTGATTCATGAATACGGGTATAAAAATTTCTAGATACACTAAAAATTAACAAAAAACACTCAAAAAAATCACCAATACAAAACAATAAATGAATACAAGCTAAAAAATTAACCAAAAAAAATAACGAATATATCAAATATTGAATACAAAAATAAAATTGATTGTATTCATTTGTATATAGGTGTAAATTCACTCTATTCATTTGTATACAACATATTTCTTCAAAAAATGTGAAAAATATTGTATACGATGTGCGTATACACGTTTATCAGGGAAAAAAAACTTTTGAAAAATATGTACACACGTTTTGGAAAAAAAAACTTCCCCATAGCATGTTCTTGAGGAATCTAGTACACCTTCTTCTCCTTCCTCTTATTTTCTCCTGTCCTCATCACAACTCCCTTCAGATTTTGAAAATCCCGTTTTCAGCTGAAAATTCGAAAAATAATGCATTTTCCGATCAAAGGTGAAGAAGACTGCACAAAAGGGAAAAAAGAGAACCTGGTTGCTGCGCATTCGTGTCGGAGAAGAAGACGTCGAAAGCTGTTCACATGCTGTTGCGCTCAAGTGCTGCTGGTGCACATGCTGCTGTATGGGAGAAGATGGAAGAGAGAGAGATGAGAGGATTTGATTGGAAGTGAATAATGTGATTGATAGGGTATTTTATTTTGTATATATATATATATTGCTATAAGTTGTATTTAACATATTATTATTTACTATGGGATGTAATTATTTTAAACTATAGCTACTAAATATAAATATCTAGTAATATTAGTTATGCTATGTAGTAATCCCTTATTTAATACACCAAAGTGTGTATTATCTTATCCCACCACCACCATGGGATAACTTATCCATGGATAAAAAACTAAAATGACAAAATTGGCCTTGTTTTGTTCCAAGAAACCTATAAAGACCAAGCATCCAAGGGTATAATTGTAACAAATTATTTTTTTAGTTTTAAAAATAAATAAATATTCAAATGGTATTTTTTTCTGTCCAATTTTAGTCCAATGAACAAACCCCCAACAAAAATAATCCCTGTATTACTAATCCCTACATTACTAATCCCAGCGTTATTAATCCATGTATAACTTGTCTTTGAAGCAAACGACCCCGAAATAGTCAGTTAATACATGCATCTGCAAATCAGTTAACAAAACAGCAAAAGGCTGAACAACTCTTTACAGTAGCTTTCAGTTAATTCATTTTATTTAATATCTCACAGAATGTCCATTGAGTCAATTTGGGATTTGACATGCACCACATATTTGAAGAGAACATGCATTTCAGAATCAATTAAGAAAACGACCAAAGGCACAGGGTAATAGCCATCAGAAATTTTTGTACCTTTTATAGTCAGACATGATGCGACAGATATCATCTGTGAAATTCGAAATGGCAGAGGAAAATTGAATCCCCAAAGCAGGTATGCTTATATGTTCTTCATAAATACAGCAATGACCCAAAATAGAAAAAATCTTATAAGAAATCGAGTAGCGAAGGTAAGAAACTAAGTGGCAGAAATACTCAGTGGAAAAAACTGGAACCAGAGAAAAAGTAATTGGGAGCATAATTTTCATGTACTTAGCATCATCTGGTGCTCCATAGGCTTCCTGCAGATTTTGCAAAACATTGACACCAACATTCCAATAAAAAAATGTTACTGGCAAGAAATGACTATTTCTATAAAAGAGAAAGAAAGCACGGTGCCACGGCAAATAGTGTCTATAAAATTCGAAGAGGAAGAGAGAAAATTCCCAATGCAGATATCCTTACCAATTGGCCATAACTATTCTGAAAGGAAAAACAAGAGCAAATGAGAAACAGGTCAAAGAAAGAAAGAGATTATTGATAAGACGGAAGAAGGAAGTACACAACAAGTGTCACCAAGAATTACACGTGTAGGGAACAGAGTCTTCCCTACGCCAGTCTTATAAAGAACTAAAATAAAATTACTAAGGTACCATTGACGACGAAACAACCGTAGACTCACTCTTATTAAAAAGGTAATTAATTGATTCACCAACTATATTAATTTGTAGAAAAAGTAGCACCCTAATCAATTAAGTAACTACTCCAAGTTGAAGGAAAGAAGGTGAAAACATTCTAGTCCCTTTATTTATGTTGCATAGCAATACAAAGAAATATTCTAACATTTAATATTTTACTAAAAATACTTAGATTAGTTCTAAAGCTTGACAGAAACTGATGCATTAATTTTTTAATTAAAATTATCCTACTTAAATTATAAATTAAGGACATAATCATTATTTTGTACTACATCTATCCAATTGTATATGGCACAATTGTAATTTCATTATGAATTTTAATTTATTTTACTAATTTTCATCAGAAAAGTAATGAAATTTGAAGTTTGAAATTTTTTAAAATAAAAACTAAATAGCTTGACACAATGAAAGGAACCTCACTAATTTTATGATTGCATCCTAGAGCTTCATTTTTTCTTCTTAAATTGTTACACTTAAATTATTAACTTTACCAAATTTCAAATTCATTGCAGTTAATTAAATAAGTATTGACACACATAATAACAAGTTAGAGCAATATATGCTCTTCCAAATGTGATATAAAAGCTATCATGGCACTTGAAGGCTTTCCTTTTTCTATTTTTATTTTAAACTTACCCAGTTAATTCTTCAGATAAAATCAATAAAACTCGACCTCAAATTACCTAAGCTGTTAAATTCAACCAAGTCTTTATGAAAGCAATCAAAACAAAACCAATATTTCAATAAAAGGCATATGTCTATACCAGTGGAGATGTTCCCTGAGATATGGATCACTAGGACCAGGAACATCTGGGTCTATCATGATCTATCAATTAAGGTAGAAAAGAAAAAAAAAATATAGGGGTCAAATATCCATATAAATAATTGAAGAGAAATGTATTAATAATGAGTTTTAAGTTATATACACCGTCAACAAGTAATTTTTACACTATCAGGTCACTTAAATGATATTTTTTGATCTTTTTAAAATGTAAAATTTGTAAGACAGATTACCTGCTATAACATATTAAGGTGACCTGATGGTGTAAAACTTTCTTATACTATGACGGTTTATATAATTTAAACTCATTAAAATTAGTGAACAAGAAAAGAAGACAATATTATGGGTGAGTAGTAGAGTATTAAGTACCAGTGTGAAGAAGGATCTGAGATCACCACCATGAACTTCAACCCTAGGTTTAGAGGTGACTGAGGAAGGAAAAAGTTCATGCCCATTATAGACATGTTTGCTGGAGTTATAAATAACAGACATCTTAACACTTGGAGAAAACTAATCAACAACTTCCCCAATCACTCTACCTATCACAAGGGGATCAGACATTTTCGAAGCCATTTGAAAGATTTAAAGACTTATGAGTAGTGGATATAAAGAGTTGTTTTTTGGTGGAGAAGAGAACAGCCAAAAACCAACATTTATAGCGGCCATCAGATCATTGTAGAGTCAGGTGGGACTGGATTAAAATATTGATAGTTCAAAAAATGGGAACCAAATTAAAGAAAAGAAAAGTCCAAAAAGGTTATTCTCCTACTCGTGCTACAATAAGTTTAAGTCATAGCTTAATTACCAGCTAGAGAAAGAATATGGGTTCTATTTTATGGGCTTTTGCCTCATAAAAAAGGGAAATTTACACAAATATCTACCTTTTAATAGTTTCTGACTAGTTATAACTATAAGTTGAAGATTTACAATTAGTAATGCTTTTTATCAGTATTTCAGTTGTATCTCGCATTTTTGAAATACAGCGAAATACAAAACACGTTAGAGTAAATTTAGGCTCTATTTTTGGAACATATATTTTTTTTTAATTCTGAGAGAAAAGATAGGCTAATTTTTGGAACATAATATTCTTTTCCTTTTTAAATAGTAAGTCAAATTAAATCAACCATATTTCACACAAATTACTAAGAGTAAAATCAGGCCCTATTTTTGGAACATTTTAAAAAAAAAAAAACTATGGGATTCAATTTAAAACTTTCCATAAATCACGCATAACAGTTGTTCTTCCATAAAAGCTTACGAATCTCTCTCAACTTTTATCACAATTAAAACTTTTTGAATTCAAAAACCACTACGGATCTAAAAACTTCCAAATACGAGAAAAATATACTGTTGAAATATAATGAAATATGATTGATTGTTTAAGAAATATAAAGTTGCGGTATGCGTATATACAATGGAATACAATGAAATATATCGTAAACTCGTTTCATAAATTAGAAATACAAAATGCGAAATACATTGAAATACAAATAAATACAAAGTCGTGAAAACAAAGTGTAGTAAAAATAGGCTCTATATTTGGAACATTCACTATATTTACACCAAAAAAAGATAAATATATTGAAATACAGCCAAATAATATACTGAAATACACTGAAATATAATGAAAATTAGATATACTATTTGTTAATACACTGAATTATACTGAAACATTTTATCAAACACTTGGTGGGCATGAAGCTCCACAACTCTCATCAATGGTGTTCTCATGGGAAAGAAGCGAGTCGTCTCAGATTGCTACAAAAAGGACGCTATCCGGAGATTGCCTTACATTTGAGGCTGGAGCCACTAGAAGGAGTGGTGGCATATCATTGCAGTCAGATTGAAAAATCTAGAAAGTCCTTGACATCTGCTCAAGCCAAGTTTTTGCAGCTTCAAATTCCAGATGAAGCTTTGTCCTTACTTTTGGGTATGGGCTACAAAGAACGAGATGCCAAGAGAGCGTTGCGCATGAACAATCAAGTAGAAGAAAGTGCTGTTGATTTTCAGAGATAACGAACAAAGACTTTCAATTGGAGGATTCTTCTGATTTGTAAGAGAAAATGAGATTTTCGACCATGGCTGCTGCTATTACTGTAGGATTTTCGACCATGGCTGCTGCTACTACTGTAGGATTCTTCTGGTTTGTAAGATAAAATGAGATCTAGGGTAGGTGATGGAACAAAGAGAGAAAGAGGGGTAAGGGAGAAAATAAATTTGATAGGTGAGAGAAAATCAATTTAAAAGACTAGGAGATGAAACGGAGAGAGAAAGAGGGGTGAGGGAAAAAATAGATTTGATAGGTGAGAGAAAATATTTGGAAAAAAAAAAAAGATTGTGGGTAAGTGAGAGAGAGGTATCTTATTTTTAGGGAAATACACTGCAGTTACAAAAATAAGTTATAGATGGTAATTTGATAAATAATTAAGCTACCAAAAATAATTTAAAAAAAAGGTAGTTATTACTAATAAATAAGTCTTAGAGATAGTTATGGGCTGTAAATTTTCCCATAAAAAATGAAGAGAAAAAAGCGTACCAAGGTTTAGAAAAAGGGATATAGATGATTTGACAAGTTACTGCATTGTTTTCTGTTTTTTCTTCGGCCCCACCTATCAAGGACAGAGCTAGAGCGCAGGAAAAGGCTTTTGTAGAATTCAATAATTTTGTTCAAACCTTATATATAAATGATTAATTTAGAATCAAATTAACTCAAAAGAACTAAAATCACGATCTAATAAATTTCAAATTCTGGCTTTGCTTCTGCCACTCATTCCTCTGTTTACCCTTTTCTGTTAGTATATAGTTGAAGGCAAACTACAAGTTCACTGTGTTTGTAATTTCTTGCTAGAAAGATATGTTTGAACTGCATACACTGATAAGAATTGCTATATTTGACCAGTCCGTCCATCACTCAAGGTGTCCTTGGTTCTCAGATGGTGCATAGAGTGTTACACAATGAACAATAATAATATAGAGATGTTATGTGGTATTAGAGGAAACACTTCTCCCACATTGATTGTGTAAAGATTTTTAAGAAGTTCATAATATGATGGACTACCACTTCATTCATTGCTTTGTAGTTTTTGTTGAATACTTAATTCTTTTAAATATTATATTCAAACTTTGGTAAGCCCATTTGACCATAATGCTTTGTATTTCTCTCTCAAATCAATCCATCGGCTCTGAGTTTCTTGTCTGTGGATCTTAATTAGCCTATTGAATCACAAACTTTGCTCCAGATTCGCTCCTTAGCTTGTTGAGCATACTCTTCTCTTAGCTTGGGATTACTCTTCAGCTTGTTGGGCCTGAACTTGCTCCCTTCCTACATCAAATTTCACTCCTCAATCTTCTACAAAATAAGATAAAAAAATCAATCCATGGGTAAGTTCAAGAACCGTACACGTGCACGAGGATTTTAGAAATACATTTGTCCCTAAAAAGAAAATCAGCTATCTTTGGTGGTCTGTAATTGTATGATAATACATGTATCTACGTAAAAGTTACGCCAAAATAGGTAATGCAGAGCCTAATGTGGTGTTAAATGTTATAGTACAAACTAAGAGTTGTGCTAATTAGGTAAAACTTTACGTCGGGATTATTTTCAACATATCGAAAACCAAACAACCCTGGACTATTAGAAGAGATGTATGTCCCTATACAATTTACCAGAATTGCTGTCCAAGGTTAAAATTAAGGGAAAATGACCTAATAATACTACTTAAGACACTATATTATAAAATATGAGGATACTTTTCCTTATTTACAAAACATACTAACTTAATTACAAAATATAACGGATCTGGAACAATAAAAAAACCCAACCCTTCCCTTCCCCCACTGTTCACACAACAGATCTGGAAAACCTAAAGAGAACAATTTTCTGTCTTTGACAATTGCTGGAAGATTGCTTGTTGGGTTCGACAGCTAGAACTGTCCCTCCTTTCCCATATGAAATTCCCATGTTTGAACCACATAAACTTTTAAGTCCCGTATCTGTTCCTCGAGGTCTAATATTTTCTCGTCCCTCGACTTGAGTAATAACCTTTCCCGTTGTTCTGTTTCTCTAATCTTTGTCTGCAAAAGCTCTTGGTGAGATTATTGGAAGATCTGAGAAGAAGGGTTTTTCTTTGAAAGGCTTAAAAATTTTCAAGTTTTGAAGTGAGAATCAAAATTATATTAATGTTGTATGATAATTGTATGTTGAGCTTGTACGAAATTGAATTTTAAGTTTTGTATGTTGTATTATTTGTATTAAATTTGTATGAATATTGTATAAAAGTTCTATACAATGTTTTTGTAGTTTTATTAAATTTCCAAAAACCTAGCATGAACTTATACGAAAATTATAAAATTATATACACATTTCATACTGATTTTATACAGTTTTCATAAATGAAATTGTGACCAAAACACAAAATGTTGAGCGGAATTTTTAAGCCTTGAGCAAGAACATATATTTCATACAATTTTCATACATAAAAAATTGAGCTAAATTTTGAAGCCTTGAGCGAGCTATACACATTTCATATAGTTTTCATACACAATACTTTGAGCGAAAAATTTAAGCCTTGAGCGAAATTTTTGTATATGTTTTGTAAGAAATTTATTGTTATATTTTGTAAACTGAAAAGTATCGTCATATTTTGTAAATATACCATATTCTTGTGTATATAAACCCGTCAACCGGTTCGAACCGGACCGGTAACCGGTTACGGAACCGGCCGGTTTCCGATTAAAAAATCAGAACCGGCCACCGGTTTACATATGTTATATAAGTTTATAAGTAAAGTTTAAATATTTACTGACTAGCAGGCTAACAGCAAGTCAGCAATACAGCATATACGGGTATGTATATATATATATATATATATAGATGTATGTTTGAGTTATATATATGTTTAAGTTATATGTATACTATATATACTTATAACTTATATTATATATGTAAAACTTATATATATATATATGTGTGTGTGTGTGTGTGTGTGTGTGTGTTTAAGTTATATGTATACTATATATTATAAGTATATTCTTAGTATATTTTAGGTATATTCCTAACTTAATATAAGTAAAAATATGAACACAAGTAAATAGAAGAAAGCTCAATGAGCCATATATATTTTATTCATTCTTGAATAACATTTATTTACAAGTTGTAATTTTTTTTTAACTTGCAAATAATACATGAGTTGTAAAGAAATAGTAGAATAATAAAATCACCAATTAGAATCATTTCGTTAATTTCCCCATATATCATATTCGACCATGGAGATATCTTCAAAGTCTTCCATTTGGTCCAGTCCACTTGCTATCAAATCTTCAATTTCTTCCGCTTCGCCTTCCTCCGCTTCTAAGTTTTGGTTGCGTCGCTCCGATCTAATCCAATCGTGAATGCACACTAGTACTTACTGCAAGCTAAAGCGTATAATGCGTGTCTATGGTCTCCAATTTGTCGTCTTCCTTAGCTAAATGCGCTCTCAAAACCACGGTTGATACTTGAACCGTAAGGATATCTCGAGCCATTCTTGAGAGTATCGATGACTTGCCTTGTACTTCTTCCACCATGCCAAGACGTCCAATTCATCCGGTTCCTTGATATCCACATTTGGTCGCATCAAATAAAAGTTATATTCATTAAAGTTTGCACTAGAAGAAGGAGTTG
This sequence comes from Lycium ferocissimum, assembly GCF_029784015.1. Classification (NCBI taxonomy): domain Eukaryota; kingdom Viridiplantae; phylum Streptophyta; class Magnoliopsida; order Solanales; family Solanaceae; genus Lycium; species Lycium ferocissimum. Next base: position 37,436,258 of record NC_081345.1, on the reverse strand, counting down.
GTTGTGAATGTAAAACTTTTAAATGCGATAAACCCGACAAGCCCTTTTTTACTACTTTGAGAAGTAGTAGGGCGTGGAGTGACGGGTGTAGCACGTTCTTCCAAATTAGAATAATGAGTAAAAACTTTTCTAAACTGGTTAACAATAGCGAGTCTCGGCTTGACTTCTAAAGATGGTCGAACTCCTCACACTTCAAAGTTAAAAATGTATAAATTTGACCAACCAATGTTTTAGTATAAGACACTTTTAAACAAGGATTTAACGAGAGAACCCAATATAAATAAAGTTGGAATGGAAAAAAAATCTTAAATTTGATTATCATTTCAAAAATAGCCGCTTGATAACGGATTTATATTTATACTCTTGTAAAACTCTAGCTATTTCCGCTAAGTAGGCTAAAATTTCTGCTTGTGGGATAGAATTGTTTAGAAAAAGCAAGAGTTGCATTATAAAAA